>NC_042617.1:292351037-292609495 GCF_901001135.1 Rhinatrema bivittatum | reverse complement strand
AGTAGGCCTCACTCTAATGAAAACTCCACGAGAGCTCTCTCTCTCTCTCTCTTCAAAATTGAACAAATGCCACATCTTCTCTCACTTCAGTCTCTACTTATAAGAAAGGTCCACACACTCAGGCAGCCTCAGCTGAACTGTGGCATGCCTTCTAGCTAGATGGCAAGGAAATAGGGACATCTAGTAGCCAACCCAGGGGGGCCGGCACATATGCAACCATGTAGCAGAATTTACTAATTCTTGCCGCAGAATCAGCCCCGGAGCCACAGCAGGAAATTGGAGGCTGTCATATTAATGTAATAAATATGGGAAGGAAACAGGCAGATTCGCCAATCTCTGAAAGTTTTAGTTTAGAAGAAGTGGGGGCTTGTTTACAAAATTACAAATTAACTGCAGTTCAAACTTATTACCACGCTGTTGCTTGAGAAAATTTAAAAAAAGAGAGAGAGAACCTGCACTTCTTTCGACATTATTCGTTACCTAGCAGCCAACTTATTAGAAGCGCTGTTGACTTTCCATTTTCTAACAGACTCCAGTTGCAGTCTCTACCCTGGCTTAAATCTCTTCTTAGCAACACAACTGCCCTAATTGCTTTTGGTGAGATTGGGAGACTATTTCATGCATCCACCTCCCTTCTCTGCAAAGAAGTATTTCTTAATGCAAATAAAATTTGTGTCATTACAGACAGGCTGAGCCAGTCCTACCAATGCACTCCTTAGACACAAAAAAGGGATTTAATTAGCACCAATTTCGAACTTGTGAGCAAGTGGCATCAGTTGCTAAGGCTTCACCCTGGCTACTGTCCATTCATACATCATTCACATAAATTTGTAGCCTCTGTCCTGGTTAGCTCCTGGGCACAGGCATACACAGGGAGAGGCAGAGGCAATGCAAGGGCTCATGGCTTCCCACGGTTGTAGGGACAAGCCCTGTAAAACCCGACTGTATGTGGCATACAAAATGGAGTCTCTGGAAACAAGATGGATGCTTGGCCTGTGTTTCTCTGCATGTATGCTGACAAGCTAGAGTTTTCTGACCAAACAAGCAAATACCTGTAAACAAACTTATTTACAGAAGATGTCCTGAAAGTAAGGACTATGTACCCTGCAAGAAACAGAGCTGGCAAGGTGCCTGTCTGGGGGGTTCACAGCTTTACGGGCCAGAACCCCAATCAGCATTTAGGGGCTTATCAGAAAAGAAGTTTGTTCTGCATAGCCTGTTGTGTTAAGCTGATCAAGGACGGCTTTCTACATTGAAAAATAAACAGGAGTTCTGGACCAATCAAATGGTCACACCAAAGAATTGTGCTGTCTCTGTTAATGCACTAAGAATGGGAGAGAAATAGCTATAAAAAGAGGCGAGACAAAGAAGAGTTTCGCTTTTGGCCACATAGAACTTCTGCAAAGTCTCTAACAGCTCTCGCTCGCTGCCAGCATAGGGAGGGAACTTTTGCAGTTCCTCTCAATGAATCGCAATCGTCTCCCAGGATGCTAGGTTAACACCTGATGGAACGGACACCTCTTCAGTCAGGAGACAGCCACAGGTGATTCTACAGCTGCCAGGAGAAGAGCTCAATATAGAGATTGTGTGGAAGGTATGGGTATTTGTTTTCTTGCACAGCGTTTAGTTCAAAATGCCACGCTGTTACTTTAAGATGTAACAGTTGATTTGGTATGGTGTTTCACCAGTTTTATAACCACAAGAGACTTGTCTGTTTGTAATCTTTACTGAATCCCTGGACCCTGTAACTTCTGATAACTACTCTATCAAAGCAGTAAGCTCTTACTGTTAACTCTAAGAAACCCTAATAAAAGTCCATTATCTAAGACAAACAGTATTGTTTATTTGCTGATAAACTCAGACAAATTATAAAAGATATAGTCATGTAGATATGAATTATTATATAAGCCTTATATCTTATAAGGTTCCTGCGCAGGGGGGAAAACACAAGGTTTTCAAGGCCCTTAGGGTTTTGTCTCTATAATCCCCAAGGGCTGAACAGGAAATGGGAGAACCTTAGAACTATCACAGCGCCAAAGTGGATAATCAATCTGCCTTATTTTTCCTCCAAAGGCAGTCACACATAAAAGAACACGTCTCTGTATTTTGACTATTAACAATACAAGTGGTTACCCCGGAGACAGTGGAGAAAAAAGAATGATAAAATTCTGAAATACAATAGATGTTAATTCACAGTAACAATTACTTAGGCTCAAATTCAATAGAATTTATTTTTAAAAAGAACATGAATTGAAGAAATTTCTTTTGTTAACAAGTAAAATGTCTTTAAGTACTTCCCAGGAACACCTTTAACAACTTCAAGTGGAATATTTAATCAACAAGGTAAGTATATTTCCTTTAACTTTTCAGTTAACCAATCTATTTAGCTATTTCAGGTTTTCAAGGAACTTTATATATTAACCTTTCTTTTTCTAATGACTTGCAGATAACAAGGATTCACAGACAGAAAAATATCAGATAAGTTTCAGATCAAATAATTAACACATTTCTTAACCAAGAATATAATTCTTTCCTCGATATATTTTTACTTTTTGTCTTGAAGGTTTTGGTTCTTAATCAGAAAAATACTCAGGTAAGTATAACGGATTTCAATTCTCAATATGTGATAACACAATTTCTGTCACTCTCACTGCATACATCAGTCTGAGTATTTCTTTGTATATTTCAATCTATGCTTCTCTTTGTTTCTGGTCAGAAATCAGTGGCGTAGCCACGGGTGGGCCTGGGTGGGCAGGTGCCCACCCAACTTAGACCCAGGCCCACCCCAACTAGCACCGGAACTGCAAGGCTGTCGCGGGATCCCATCCCCGCGACAGCGAACAAGAGAACCCACGCCTCGCGCGCCATCACGGCACACGTGGGGAAGCGCTGCTGCGGCCGTATGGCCAACCGGTCTTCCTGTCGGGGGGGGGGGGGGGGGGGAGTGGAAGCGCCGTGCGCAGCTTCCGCTTCCTCCCCCCAATGCAGGAAGATCAGCTGCCTCTCCTGCTGCCACCCGTTCTCCTGCTATCTTCGGGTCAAACGGCCCGCCGAACTTCCTGTTTTGGGGGAGCGGAAGCGCTGCGCACAGCTTCCGCTTTCTCCCCCAAAGCAGGGAGATCAGCTGCCTCTCCTGCTGCCACCGGCCTCCTGCTATCTTCGGATCGTCGTATCGGGCCGATCTTCCTGCTTGGGGGGGGGGGGGGGGAAGGGAGAAAGCGGACGTTGTGCGCTGCGCTTCCGCTCCCCCCCCCCCCGACAGGAAGTTCGGTGGGCAGTACGGCCCGACGCCCGAAGATAGCAGGAGGCCGGTGGCAGCAGGAGAGGCAGCTGATCTTCCTGCTCTGGGGGAGAAAGCAGAAGCTGTGCACGTGCTTGAATGTGTATGTGTGGATGAGAATGGGAGTGTGTGTGGGTGAAAACTGGAGCCTGGGTGTGTATGTGGGTGAGAATGGAAGCTTGAATATGTGGGTGAATGGGAGCTCGAATGTGTGTATGGTGTTGGTTGAGAATGGGAAGCCTGGGTTTGTGGGTGGGTGAGAATGGGAGCTTGAATGGGTGCTTGAATGTGTGTATGTGTGGGTGAGAATAGTACCTTAAATGTGTATATGTATGGATGAGAATGGGAGCTTGAATATGTGTGGGTGAGAGTGGGAGCATGGGTTTGTGGGTGAGAATGGGAGTCTGGGTTTATGTGTGTGGGTGAGAATGGGTGCCTGGATGTGCATCTGTGTGTGTGCATAAGAATATAAGCCTGGGGAGGGGTGAGAAAGTGAGAACTTGAATGTGAGCTTGTGGGGGGGGGGGGGGGGGGGGGAGAGCATAAGAGAGTGACAGCTTGAGTGTGTGAGAGGGAGTCTGTGAGAGAAAGCGTGTATGTGTGTGTGTGGAAGGGAAGAAGACAGTAATAGAAGAAAGACACTGAAAAGGAATTAGGAAATGAGCTATAAGGGAAAAAATGGGAAAAAGAGACCAGGACCAACTGATTAGAAAAATACAAAGATCAGACAACAAAGGTAAAAATATATATCTATATTTTGAGATGTTAGCAATTTAAATATAAGCAACACAAACCGCTCTCTCAAAATTTATGGACAGGTAGGAGCCGTGTATAAAATCGTAATAATAAGAAGGCTAAAGTACCACAAATCACCGTGAATTATGTTTGTATCATTAAGTAAACCTCATACTTAGGCGTAGATGTGAATGCTATGCTGCATAATTTGGCATTATTTATCAGTAAAAAAAACAACTAGTAGACCTGCATGCCTACAGCCCACCCATGTTAACCTTGTGCCCACCCAAAAAATCAATTCTGGCTACGCCACTGTCAGAAATGTACTGTCTTTGTAACAGGAAGCTCACAGTTCTGCACATATAGCTCACAGTTCTGCAATCTTTGCTGATAATGCTGGTGTGTGCAGGCACGCTCTCCTTCTTCATGAATACTTTGTTCCTCTGATCTTCAGTTCTGTTGGTCCATAACTGGACACAACCCAGTACCTACTATTCTGAGCTTTAACAAGACAGACTATCTACACTTTACATGAGTTATCTTCTAGTGAAATCTATGTATGCATATGCCTCATTCGCTGGAACCACTGAACTGAGTTATGTACCAGCTAATAAAAATAAATTTTGAAAAATGTCTCCTTATCTAATTTTTGTCCCTCAAATTTACTTTTCTTTTTCATAATATGGCTTACATTTAAATAGTGTATCTCTGCCATTCCCGTTCCCAGGAAGTACCAGGAACAACAAGATGCAAGCCATATTATGATTTGATAACTCCTTTATGAGTGACGATGGCCTGCCAGCGGTGTCGGGCAGTCGGTAGAGCAAAGCTGACTAGCTTTTTGCTCTAGACCGTTTTTTTGGGAAAAGATAAGTTTTCTCTTCCTTTGATAAATTCTATTAGATTGGAGTCAAAGCTTTAACATATATTCAAAAAAAAAGTTGTTTCCCTTAAACATTTTTTTTTCTTTTTTCAAAAACAAGTTTTTCTGCTTATAATAGCGGCATAATTTAACGTGACAGAAGCGGCATACTTTAACGTGACAGAAAAAAGGTCATCCCATGATTATAATAAGGTGAGCGAGCACATTTATAATAAATGCATAAGAGTTAAAACACTGTTTCAGTGTAGATGTACTGTGGCTCATATATGAGGATGAGCCTTTTCTGACAAGTTCACGTTAAATATATGTGATTTCTTTATACTTTGTTTACAATTCTATCACATATTTCACCAGTTTTTTTGATATTAGATTGAATATGCCTTTTAATATTATAGTCAAATTTTAAAAGCTACATTTATTTTATTTCTACTTTGATATTTTAACTATTACTCTTTTTATTACTATTTTATTGTATTTTCCTAGTTTTATTGAATGTACACAGTTGTGAAGGTTTTTTACTGATGTGACGGTATAAAAAAACAAATAAACCATAAACCATCCAAATGGGATGTGCTACGTTACTTTAACTCACTGAAACTACATTAACATCACTTCAGAGGAAAGGTCTGGTTGGAGACTTCTGACACATACAGAGGGCACTCACGCCAGCTAAAGCCACTATTGCCATGCAAGGGAAGGGCAAACTACTTACAGGGGGAAGGATTTGACACCCTGCTAAACATTCATAATTCAGTCATCTTTAAAATAAATATCTGTCCATTCTGGGGAGTATATTTCACATTTACTTACCTCATGTTTGGATCAGAGATAGGTGGGCAATCAGGCTGCAACTCTTAAGAGTTATCTTGAGAACCTTAAGTAGCAATAAGTGACCAGATTTGTAGGTGGATGAAAATCATGGCTGGATCAGTGGCAATGTAAGATTCTTGCTATATTTTTGTGATTTTAGTTTTATTCCCCACGACTGTATCCTAGCTACTTAAAAAAAAAAGTGCTTCTTCCCCACCCCTCACCACCTACAAAACTCTTCACCTATTAATACTTACATTTCTCATGGAAACTCCTAAGAATGCTGCTCAACTATTTTTGATCCAAGTAGGAAGTAAGGAGAAATTTACCCTAAAGTCCAGGCAGACCAGTTCAAATGTGTGTCTATCTCCATCTGACCAGCAGATGGAGACAGACACTAACAAGTTTGCTGTCATCATCCCTTATAGGCACCAGTGCTGACTTCAGCCTGCCAGTATAGTCTGTAACAAGCTAATTCCACAAAACATTAAAACCCATAACACAAAAGGGCTTCTAATAAATTAGAAACATTAACAGAAAATTAAAAAATAGATAACTAGAACTTAGAACTATTACTCACATGCACAGTCCCAAGATGCCTATTTGCACCTTAAATGAATAAAAAACATCACTAACCGAAAGCAAGATATAGGCCTAGATTCATCAAAATAATGTAAATAAAACAGAAACATGGAAAGTTAGCATCCTGGGATAAAAATATGGGCATGGTTAGGGAAATTGCTAATATACCACAACACATATGTAAGTTTTGCAACTCATGATATGGACACATGTCCAAACACACGTCCAATCGTGTGTTGAGCCATGCAGTGCCTATTGAATTTCTGAATGTATGCTAATTGAGTGTACACACGGTGCATATTCTGGTGTTTGCATTGATGTGGTAAGGATGACACCTATGAGCCCTCCATCATCCCCCAGCACAGATTTCGACAGACCAGACACATCCATCCGTTACAACATTGTTGTTTACAGACTTCCTCCTACACTTTGGTTAGGAGGAGGCCCAAAATAGTTGTTCCTGGCCTGTTCATCATCAACCATCAATGATGGCTATGCCAAGCTTGTCCCTACCTGCTAATGAGGTAGTCAGAGTCATTACTAGTCACAGAAGACTGCCTGCTCCAAGCAGCCAGACCTGGTGCAGACAAACATATATGCTCACTGAAGCTTCTTTGTTACAGATCTGGGCACCTCCAGGCCTCAGGTGACAAAAATAGCATATCTTTCTACAAAATAATACTGAAAGTGCAGAAGACAGTATGCCTACCACATGATACCTCAGGAAGCAATTAGGCTATACATTTTGCACAGTGGCAGGATTCATACAGAGGCTTTTGTTGGCTTACGAGGTAATCAGCTGACACCACCTTCTCTTGCTTTCATGCTATACACAGAGCTGATGAGAGTCTATCAGCACACCTGCCTTGGTCTTGGTATCCACAATGTCTAGAATGCACTAACACCACAAGTCATGGCAAACATGTGAGAAAGCAAGGGCCTCATGCCTGAAAACACCTGAAGGTCATGCCTCTGCATGGAAGATGACTAATCTGATAGGCTAAGGACTCCAGGGGAGACATGCTATGTGCTTTAAGGCTGGCCACATCTAGGATAAGGACTGTAATGGATACTATCTATCAGAATAAACAAACTATTCTGCAGATTTTGTATGTACCTACATAAAAAGTAGGACAATATAACTCACCCTGAGCTAGTCAGGCAAAGATCCTTGCTGTGCCCTGATATACCAAGATTTCCCAATGGCTCCCTGTGACATGTCAGGGTGAGTTAATAGCTTCTAATACAGCTTTGCCTTGGGTTCTATGAGGGGAACCTTTTCTGATGTCAAATGTGGGTGCTGTTATTATCACAAAATAAACTATGATCTAGACATTGCTCAGGTGATAACTCCACCATTTGTTCCTCTGGCAGCCACAGCAAAGAGGTACAGGGATTAAAGATGCGCCCCCTGAACTGCCTGCGTAGCCTCCCATGTATCAAGCCCAGATGTGGGCCAGTGCGCTCCAGCAGTAGGACTTGCAGGTCTGGCTCCAGTTCAGGTACTTACTTAGGAGATGTTTGAATCTCCCTTGCCCGTTGTTGAGCAGCCTGAAGCAGCCAGTATCCCACTACTAATACACTTCCCCCTAACACTGTAGCTTTAGGAAGACAGGGCGGATAAGAAAAGGTATTTTTAATGCCCACCAGGGCTGTTTAGGTCTGTATCTCCAAGGCCTCTTTATCGCATGCGATATTTTCTGCTATTTGCGATAACAGCTGCTGTCGCACAATAACACTTTTTTTTTTTTTTTTTTACAGGCTACCACAAATCAAATAGATGTTATTTCCAACATTAAATTCAGCGTTATTATTTGTCTGCAAAATGTAAAAAAAGCCCTTCATTTGCATAATTTTCTAGATCTTGAATATTATCATATTTACATACTAACGCATATTGCACTTCTATGTGCATTAGACCTGTTTATCGCTCACTGAGGCCCTAACACGGCTTGATGAATGACCCTAATAGTTTGGCAGAAAAGCAATGGGAGGTTTCTAGACTGGTCTGCCTGGCCTCAAGGAAAGGAGAAATTTAGCCTTACCTGATCATTTCCTCTCTTTTCATCCATGAAGACCAGTCTAAACATGTGAAATGTACCTAAGCTATTCCTGATGTGTCAAACCCATTCACAGAATTTCTGCAGTGAATACAGCCTCCTCCCTGGTCCTTACATTCAGATAGTGCTTTAACATATCCACAACTTCTAGAATACACTAACACCCGTTTCATGGTCCAGCAAAGTATGTGAAAATGTTACAAAAGAAATATAAGGCCTACTTTGATTCCTCATTGCTCTTGACCTATACTTTGACTCAGGCCCTAACTGGACCAGTAATCATGGCCCATGGCATATACGTATAAGATTTGCACTAAGAGGCTTTACAGGCAACTGGAAGCAAAGATATAATTACATAAAGACACAATGTCAATTTTTATGCAAACTTTTTCCAATTTTCAGATACAAATATCTCTACTGTGTAGTTTTTAATTTTTTTTTATGTTATTTGAAAGAGCTTCTTTTTTTCTACAAAAGTCGCTCTGTTTCATTTTGGACCCAATCTTGCTTTGGTCAGAATTAAGGCCCCAATGAAATGCATCATTTGCATACGTGGGCACAGTATGTTAAAAATAGGCATCTTTGGCGCCTTGCTGTGTAATACGGAAATGAGCTAGAGATATGAAATTCTACAGTGCGGCAAAGCTTGGATTGCTTACCATGCTTGTAGCTTAAGACATATTTTGCTTTGACATACTTTTATAAATGACCTCTCAAAATGGACATTTTATTGTGCTGTGTTATTTACTGCATGCAAGCCTAAACATGCTAAAGTATCACCTTCACAAGGAATTATGATAATGTTAGCAGTGTGTTGTGGCAGAGATTTTTGGAACATGGCCTGGCCTATGACACCATTATGCTCTGTGTGTCCCCAGTATCAAATTTTTCTTTGTGCCAAAGAAGGACAATGAAGCAATCAGACCTGTTAAGGATGAGATGTTTAGCAAAGATCATACAGTTGCTGGCACAAGGGAAAATCATCAAGTCAAGTCCATTAATGCAACTAAAATTTGCATTAGCAAAATTTCAAATGACATCACATCATTCACAAGTGTTCTAGAATGAATGTGAATATTTTCATGCCCTCCAAGTATCCAGCTTCCAATATGATCAGCATTTAGCTTGCATCTATGATAAATCCTGGTGGATTGGCCATATATGCAGTCTCAACTGAGGAATGTGATGTCTTGGTCAATTTCTTGCACCCTCAAGGTCCTGCCAAGTCATTTTACTGGCCACCCCATAGAGACAACTGTTGGGTTCCAGAAGATCACATTATTGCTATCCTTGATGCATCCAAAACAACATCAGACATGCAGTACATTTATTCACAAACCACTTTGTCACACATTGATGGGACATTCAAAAGTATGTGCATGGCAAGAAAAATCACTAAGGGAATTTTTGTGAAATCTGCAGTTTAAGCAATTCTTGTATGTAGTGCCTTGCCTTTTCTTGTTTTGTGTTTAAATAAAAAGCTTGGAAACCCGTGGCTGGTACCTTGTCTGGCAGTCTAGAATGGCCTCTAGGTGATGGGGTTGCCAATTTTGCTGAATTTGCAGAGGCTCAGCTATATCTGACCAATGCAAGGTAAATAAATCAGCCTACAAAGTTTTGCACTGACTTTGATGACTAATTTATGAAAATATGTCTAAACAAGTATGTGTCAAAACCTAAATGTATGGTAAGCACAGTAAACTGAGCTGCACTGTAAAAGTTCAAATTTCTACCTCATTTGCATGTTTCACAGTTGGATGCCAAAGATAGCTCTTTTTAACTAAATGTTTAGTTAAAAAGAGCGGTTTAGTTAAAAAGAGCGGTTAGAGCAGTGGGCTATGAACCAGGAGACCAGGGTTCGAGTCCCGCTGTCACTCCTCATGACCTTGGGCAAGTCACTTTACCCTCCATTGCTTCAGATACAAAACTTAGATTATAAGCCCTCTGGGGATAGGGAAATACCTACAGTACCTGAATGTAAACAGATGTGATATCTCATATCAAATGTCGGTATATTAAAAAAAAAAAATGCTCGTCTTTCAGACTGTAATTCTGACCAAAGCAAGGCTGGGTCCAAGAAAAAACAGGGTGACTTTTGTAGCAAAAAAGATGCTCTATCAAATGACATTAGAAGGAAAAAAATTCAAAACTACACAGTAGAGATATTTGCACCCAAAATATGGTGAAAATTTGCATAAAAAGGTGACGTGTCTTTTTGTAACTATATCTTTGCTTCCAGTTAGCTGCAAAGTCTCCTAGTGAAAATCCTAGATGTACGTCATGGGCGATGACTTCCAATCCAGTTATGGTCTGAATCAAAGTATACATCAGGAGCAATGAGGAGTCAAAGTAGGCCTTAAATTTCTTTTGTAAACATTTTAACTTACTTTTCTGGCCCATAAAAAGGATAGCAAGCTCATTTTAGGTTCCAAACATAGCATAGGAACTTAGCATCAGAGGTTGTAATAATCCACAAAATTTCAGGACCCTAACAAGGGTTGTTTGGCTGCAGTACCCAGACAAAAAGTGGCCATTTTGTGTTGTGCGGAGCACAGTACTCTAAGAGTGACCTTCATTCAGCTGCCTCTAGCTCTTGAACCACTAGAAATGCAGCCAAAAAATTTTGCATAGTTTTGTTTGAGGCCCTAGCGAACATCCACAAAAAATATTCAATTTGAAGGACGTCTAGTTTGGATGGTTTTCTAAATTGATCCACTTGACATGGAATGTGCCATAAGCAACTTCTGCAGCACTGTCTGACAAAATCTTCACCACATGTCCTCTTATGAAGTGCACAAAATGTTCTAGTGCCTGCCAAATTGTTTTGGTCTCCAATCAATTTATGGATCAACTTGCCTCTTATGCAACCACAAACCCTATGTTACCTATTGCATACAGTGATCTCCACAACCAGGAAGGCTGGCATCCATTGTTACCCAGTTATCCAAAGCGGAGGCTCCAGACTGACTCCATGTCTAGATTTTTGGGGCTCAACCTGTTGCGATCCCGGGTCGCCCCCGGGACCGGCACTTACCCCCGGCACGGCCTCGACGCGGCCCCGACGTCCCCGGGCCTGCACAGGCCGCCCACGCCGCGCTCCTGCTTCGGAGGAGCAGCCGGCGTCCTCCTGCAGCTGGCCCCGCCCCCTAGGCGCGCGCGCGCAGGCTCCCTAGCCTTAAAGGGGCCAGCGCGGGAGAACCTCAATCTGCCTCCGGATGACGTCAGACGCTGCAGGGCTACTTAAGCCCTGCAGCTGCAGCTATTCCCTGCCTTGCAACGAGGTTCCCAGGTTGTTCCTGTTCCAGTTGCGGAGTTCCTGTTTCGTCCTTGTGCTTCTCTGATTCCTGACTCGGATTGGCTGATGGTGATTCTCTGGTTCCTGACTCGGTTCGGCTGACGGTGATTCTCTGGTTCCTGA
Organism: Rhinatrema bivittatum; assembly: GCF_901001135.1. Classification (NCBI taxonomy): domain Eukaryota; kingdom Metazoa; phylum Chordata; class Amphibia; order Gymnophiona; family Rhinatrematidae; genus Rhinatrema; species Rhinatrema bivittatum. The sequence continues at coordinate 292,597,727 of NC_042617.1, read as the reverse complement.
CTCGGTTTGGCTTACGGTGATTCTCTGGTTCCTGACTCGGATTGGCTGACGGTGATTCTCTGGCACTCGACCCTGGACTGGTGAGCGACGACCCGCTGGCTCTCGACCTAGGACCCCTTCAAGACTCCGTCTCCAAGGACTCACCTAAGTCCCAGCGGCCGGGTCCCTACGGGCTCCTCCTGGGGGAACACCAGCTTCCAGGGTGAATCTCCTAAGTCCCAGCGGCCGGACTCTTATGAGCTCCTCTCGGGGGAGTACCGGCTTCCAGGGCGAAGACCTTCTACTACCAGGCCAGTCTCACCTTCTCTTCATTCCCCTCCTGAGCCCTTGGTCGCATAGGGCCCTCCGTGGTTCTTCCTCCGGCCATCCTCGAGTCTGCCACTGCCGCCTCCCGGTCGGGACCACTGCTGCGAACCCTCACAGCAGCCCATCCATCAGTTCCGATCGGCCCAAGGGTCCACGAAGCTAACACAACCACCAACAGAGACTGACTCTCGCTTCAATGGGCACAGATGGCCTCAGACAGCCATCCTGACTCTTGGTTCCATCTGAACAAAAACACTCTCTGAGAAGGTCTCATATGTGCTCTTGCCAGGGAACTAGATCCAAAGCTGCCACCATGAAGCTGAGAACCTGCAGGAAACTCCATTCTGACGGATATCTGTCCAAGACCAATGAGTGAACCTGTAGCTGCAATTTTTGTATTCTCTGAGATGGTAACCTCACAATCTCTATTTTTGTGCTGAAAAGTCCTTCCAGTTACTCTAATTTCTGAAAAGGATTGAGGTTATTCTGAGAGTAATTCACTACCCCAGCCTAAATCCTGCAGAACGTAAACTACATGTTCAGTGGCTTGCCTGATCTCATGCTCCAATTTTCCTCTTATAAGCCAAATCAACATATGGATGAGCCAAAACTCCCTGTTTTAATTAATGCTGCTGCCACTGCCACCTCCACTATTAGCTTTGAAAAATTCTATGGAGCTATGGTAAATCCAAATAGGAAAAAGCTTAAGATATGAAAATGAAGTTTACATTCTGAATTGAGAGATCTTGAGAAATCTGTTGACCCCCTTTAAATCCAAAATGAGACAAAAAGTGTCTTTTTTGGAAACACAAACTATATGGAATAACCCTGTCCCCACTGAGATCTGGAAACCAGAATCATAGCCTTGAAAGCAAGAAGGCACTGTAGAGTCACCTTTACCGTCTTTTTTTTTTTTTTTTTTTTTTAAAGAATGTAAAGGAGAAACAATACAAGTGTCTGAAAATTTCAGGAAAATTCCAGAGCATACCCATGCTGAATTATATCTAGCACCCACTGGTCTGAAGTAATATGAATCCATCTCTGAAAAAAGTATGATAGCCGCCCACCTAGCCTGAGAGTCAGAAATGGGATCCTGGACAACTCGAGAAAGACCCGCTTCTCCTGAGAAACCTTCTTTACCACCTCTCTTGTTCAACTGAAAGAAATTAAATCTAGTAAAACGGAAAGACCTCTGAGAGCTATAGCCCCTATAGCTCTCAGAGGTCTTTCCGTTTTACTAGATTTAATTTCTTTCAGTTGAACAAGAGAGGTGGTAAAGAAGGTTTCTCGGGAGAAGCGGGTCTTTCCTTCTGAAATCCCAAAATCTACTCCAGTCTGAAATAGATAGACAGAACTTCTAAGTCTGTCTTCAGGCAGTCTCGGGATCTTCAAGTCCCCAAACCTTGGCCATTCTTTCTAGATCCTCTCCAAACAGAAGCACTCCCTTAAAAGGAAGCTTAGACAAATTGGTCTTAGAAATCAAGTCAGCTGACCAGTTTTGCAATCAAAGAAATCTTCTAGTTGCTATTTCAAGTGAAATTACATACTAAGTCAAAGAAAGTATCCACTAAGTAGGCAATGAGTTCCTCTTGCACCTGCTGAGAGGAACGCAAACTTGATCTCGTAATAATGCAAACACAAGCTGCAATTTAGAATGCAATAATCACTGCTTCAAAGGCCTGTTTTAACACGGACTATTTTTCCTGTCCCGGGCATCTTTAAAGCCACACCACCCTTCCACAGGAATAGTGGTACGCTTAGGCACAGAACAAACTAGAGAGTCCTCCTTTGGAAATTTGAATTTCTCCTTTTATTGGGATGCTAATGTATATAATTTAGCTAAACCTCTCTCTCCTTTAAAATTTGCCTCTGGAGAAATCCACTTTAAATCAATTAAATCTTGTACCATCTGGTGTAGAGGAAAAGCCTTAGACGGCTTCCTAATACTAAACACGATAGGGTCCATTGCAGAAGAGACTGTCTTATCCTTCTTATCATCTGCAATATTTAAAGTACATAAGGATTACATAATAAAAAAGAATGTTCATCCTTATGGAGAAGCCGAACCACTGCTGAACCATCTTCCCCTTCTGGAGATAGTCCTCCATCTAGAACCTCACTGCTAACACCATCCCTTGGGTGTTTCAAATCATCCAAGGAATATTCAGATCCAGAATAAATCACATCCTCTTCTCTTCTGTTCTCTTTATTACAGGACTTCTTTCTTCCCTCTTCTGTATCTAAATTAGAAGAAAAAACCTGGGATGGATTAAGGGACTGAACTCTGCCCCACTGAAAAGACTTATTGCAAGCATTTCAAAAACTCCTGGAGAGAACCAAGCTGCAGAGGAACATTTACAACAGAAGGAGATGGACCTGACACTCCACTAGGAGCTGCACTGGCTTAAATTTGATTAACAAGAGTCAGAGACAGAGGTTCTTTCTCCCTTTCACTCTCTCACAGTGATAAAATGACTGACGCAGCTCCCAAGGCTGAAATGTCACCACCTGAAAAAACCTGTATGAGAGAAACCCGCTGAAATAGACCCCTCTCCCAGAGATAGCAGCATTACAATCATTATTGAGCTCCTGTTGCTGCTGACGTGCATGGCATAGCTTTTCTAAACTCCCTCTGTGAAGCCTCTTTGTGCCACAGCTAGAGCAAAACCCAGATTTCTTCCCACGCGCAGCTGAGGAGGACATCACAGTGCTTCAAAATAAACACAGCAGAGAACCAACTTCAAATCTTAAACACTTACCCTCCGAAGGAATCACCTGTATCCAATGTACAGTAGAATCAGGCTCTCTCTAAGTGAAAACAGAATGCCCGACTGTCCTGTGTATATATATTTTTTTTTTAAACTTTACTGTTCAGGTGAAGAAAAAAATCTGACACTTCTCAAATAATACTTTTTTAAAAATTATTTTTAAAGAAAGGAGTTAGGCAGAATAAGAGAAAAAGGTGAGGAGAAGGGGGAGAGGGAAAAGGAAAAGCAAGGCTAATCCTAAACTCACCCCAGCCAGCTGGAAGCCCCCTGGTTCTGGCACTGCTCAACTGAAGAAGGGAGAAGTTCTTTCCCTTCAGGAACTGCCACATATCTGGATCCGCTAGACACAGGGCTAAGCTCTACAGAGGGAGGGAGTACAAGATTTTCACCTCAGAAGCAGTCAATTCATGTTCATCTATCCAGAGACCACAGCATGGGATGCTTGCCTAATATCTGCTAGAGACAGAAAATCCTGGCAGGCTGAGGTCAGCATGGGTGCCACAGTTTTTCTCCCAAGTTTATATGCCCCTGGCAGAATTTGTAAGATGTGTAGCATTTTAAGAAAACATGGGTGAGCAGACAAAACGCGTCTTAATTTTAATGTGTTTCAAAATTAAACTATTTTATGCATCATAGACTAGCACAAACATTAAACAAACCATAACAATAAAGGAAATAATAAAATGGTTCTGTTCAAAAGTTTGCAAACCCTTAGTTCAGAGCTTTCCAAACTTTTCATGTTGGTGACATACTTTTTAGACAAACAAACAATTTCGTGACACGGTAATTCAGTCTCCTAGCAAATCAGAGGTTAAAGGTTAAACGAACGAAATGTATTTTGACAATTTATGTATGTTTCCTTAAATATATACATAATAAAATGTTTCACGACACAACCTATCTTGTGAAAACCTTTCATTTATATTAAAATATATAATATCCAAGATTAGTGTTATTGTTATAATTTATGAGTAACAATAATAAACAAAGTTTTGTGTTATTCAATTTACCTCTTTAATGAGATATATGAGCTTGATGGGATGAACACAGCTTTTGAATATTTGGTGTTAATAAAAAAAGTCCAAAGAGTCTTCTGCGTAGTTTTAAAAAGCTGGCCAGTTTCACACTATAAAATTATTTGATAGCCTCATTCAACTAATTCTATATGGTTATGAGAGTGAAGTCTGGAATATATAGGAAGGGACAGAATGTCAATACAAATCCTGCACCTCCAGTTCTGTAACTCTGTGCATCCACTGAAATTCCCCCAAACAATGGAGCTTGGATGTTTCCCTTACAGCTCATCATACTAAAAGTTATTTTCAAATTCTGGTATCACCTCACAGTAACAGCAGCACAAACACCTTCCGTGAACTAACACAAAACCCCGCAAAAAAGACACTCAAAATCTATACTGCAATCCCATCATAACATAACAGTAATAACACCAAGGACTCAAACAACAATAACCCTAACTGTGAAAAAGCAAGGGTAAATATTACACTGGGTCCTAGAATACCAATACACCACCTATTGAGGAAACAAAACAAACCAGATTGCTACAGATCCCTATGCTAGCAGAATCTCTCATGATCACACACAGAGAGCAGAGACAGACCCTCACCAAATACAGAATACAAAATAAAGAAGCACAAATTAGACAAACTGAAATGGAAACCCCAAGAAGCCAGACTGTGTGTATTAACAATGGAAAACAGAACCACCATTCCTCATAAAACAAATAAAATCAAGAAACATAAAGCATCAGTTATAATAGTAAAACCATACTAATAAAAGAATATCTTAAAACTACTAATAGAATTTCTATTAATTACAATCATATACATTTGTTACAGTTTCCCAAACACCAATAAAATATTTCAAAACAGCACATATATCAAATAACACCCAATAATTAAAACTAATAAGGATTTTAAAAAGCCCCTGCTGTCTATACGTGGGAGCTCTTGATTTCCAGTCACCCTGATATTGTCAAGGATAAGGAGGTTATCCTCTCTCTCTCACACATACACTGTCACATACATACACATTCATGCTCTTATACCCACCATAACCTCTTGCTCTCACAGACACTGACACACTCTCAGGCTCTAAGACACTCTCTCCCCCTCACACACACCCCACACAAACTCTTACTCCCTTGGATTTTCTCATACACACTCATGCTCTCACTCTCTCTGGCTCCCTCACATACACACAAACACACACATACCCCGGCAAGTTCCCAATCATTCTCACACAAACACACACACCCAGGCAAGCTCCCAGTCACTCTCACACACTGAAACTGACCCCCAAGCAGGCTCCCATTCATTTTCACACCACTCCCGCACCATCCCCTAGGCAGGCACCAATTCATTCTCACACACACATACACCACACACAGGCAGGCACCTATTCTCACACATACAAACCCCAGGAAGACATCCATTCATTCTCATACAGACACACCCTCAGGCAGGCACCCATGCATTCACACACATACACCCCCAGGCAGACTCCCATTCATACACATACACACTAAAGGCAGAGCCCCTCTCTTTCTTTTGCAAGCAACCTCGGAGCCTCTCTCATTCCTCTGCTGCCACTGTCACTGCTGCTGCATGGCTATCGGGGAGGCGCTGATTGCTGCTACTGACACTGAAGCCCATTCTGCTGCCTCCTCTGTGCAGGCCCCGTGGGTTTCCACTTCCTCCATGTTGATCTTGTACATTGTGAGATCCGGATAGAGAAAGTGTTACTCTTGCACATTCCCAAAGATTACATGTGCCAATCAGTAAAAAGTAATTTTTTTTTTTTTTACCTTTGCTGTCTGATCTTAGTTTTCAAATCGGTTGGTCACAGGCTTTTTTGTTCCACCTCCCCTTTCTTATTTTTTTGCCAATTCCTTTCATATTGTCTTTTTTTCTATTTCTTTTTGCTCCATCTATCTTCTTCCCTCAAACACAGTGTCAGGTTCTCATTCTCACATGCTTTCTCGCTCTCACACACACAGGCTCTCACTCTCACATGCTCTCTCTCATACAATCATTCATACACAGTCTCTCACTGGCACATGCTGTCTGACTCACACACCCAGGCTCTCTCTCTCTCCCACATGCTGTCTTGCTCTAGCACAGGCTCTCACTCTCACATGCTCTCTCTCATACAATCATTCATACACAGTCTCTCACTGACACATGCTGTCTGACTCTCACACACCCAGGCTCTCTCTCTCTTCCACATGCTGTCTTGCTCAAGCACAGGCTCTCACTGTCACATGATGTCTCTCTCACACACACACACAGGCTCTCACATGGTGTCTCTGCAAACATTCAGGTCCTCACTCCCACACACAATCTCTCAACTCATCTCATACATACACTCTACGGGCCCTCAGCCTCTCTCTTACCTCTGGGCCTCATCTTCACGGTTCGCTGCAGGATGGGCTCTGCAGCGGCCCTGATCTTCTCGGGCTGATCCGCGGCGGCGGCCCTGATCTTCTCAGTCAAATCCACGGGGGGGACCCTGCTACCGGGCCTCATCCTCTTTTCAGCCCGCTGCAAAACACTGTTCCACTTCTGCATGTGGCTGATGCTCCTCCTCTTTCCTGCTCGTGCGGCTCCAGCAACATTTTTCTTCCGGGGCCGCGTGGGCAGGAAGGAGGAAGAGCACCTGCACGTTTAGACGTGACCTTTTTCTTCGGGCCGTGGTGACATGAACTCCACCACGGCCCTGCCGATCTTCCTGCTGTGTGTCTCCGGCACAGCACAGCGATGCTTAACTACTCAGCCGCCAGTGGGATGAGGTCCACCGGCGGCTGCATTGGCTCCCTTTGACCTCTTCTTGGTATACCACGTCACGTGCACCGGGCTTGCGCAACACACCGGCACAGTGCAGGCGACACACTAAAGTGTCGCGACACACACATTGGAAAGCTCTGCCTTAGTTCTTAATATCCTGTATTGCCCCCTTTTGCATCAATGACGACTTGTAGTCTTTTGTGATAGCTGTGAATGAGGCTCTTTCTTTTCTCATGTGCTAAAGCCGCCCATTCCTCTTGGCAAAAAGCCTCCAGATCCTGTAAATTCTTTGGCTGTCTATCATGAGCTGCATGTTTGAGTTCTCCCCAAAGTGACTCAATGCTGTTGAGGTCAGGAGACTGATGTCTGCGCAGAACCTTCACTTTCTTCTGCTGCAGCCACTGAAGGGTCAGCTTGGCCTTGTTTCAGATCATTGTCATGTTGGAAAGTCCAAGTGCACCCCATGCACAGCTTCCTGGCTGATGAATATAAATTCTCCTCCAATATTTTCTGATAGGCTGCTGCATTCATCCTGCCATCAATTTTGACTGAATTCCCTGTGCCGCCGTAGCTCACAAACCCTCAAAACAGCAGAGATCCAACTCTATGCTTCACGAGGGATGGTGTTGACTACTCTCCAAACATACAGGCCGATGCAATACCGTGCGCTACATGGCTCAACATGCAATTGGACACACATTTTGGACACGCTAACCCCCATTTTGTGTCAGGGGTTATGGATGCGCATCCAAAACGCATGTCCAATCGAGTGCCTAGCTAATAGCGCTCATCACATGTAAAGTAAATGTAGAGGAGACTAATAGCTAATCTCCATGAAGCAAAACATTTCCCATGTGGCCAATGCACCATTGCAACACAGCAAATTTAAAGCCAACTTTCCTGAGTGGCTGATGCCGAGAAGGCTCTAGGGATGCACAATTTCCCTTAGCACCTCCTTTTATCGTGGCAGCTAATTTTTTAAAAAATTGGGTGCCCAGGAGAAGTGGCTTAGGAGGGAGGGCGCTCACTCATGAGTGCCCGTCCGTTTTACACGTGCCGATATTGCATCGGCCTGATAGCATTTATGACTGACTATTAGGTTCAATTTTGGTCTCATCATTACAAATTATTTTGTTCCAGTAGTTTTGAGGCTTCTCTAAGTGCTGTTTGGCATATTGTAAGCTGGTTGTTTTGTGGCATTGGTGCAGCAATGGCTTTTTTTGTTGCGCTGAGGATAGAAGAGAGAGCCAGGGGGCGCTCCCCAGTGCGGGACAAGGTGTGTGCCCCTACGGCAAGACAGTCCAAGTCTGGGAACTGGAGAACCAGGGGCCTCTTACCAAACCTGCGTGCCCAGGTGAGACCGTCAATGCAATGATGGTCTCTGAATAGTCTTCCGACCGTTCCAAGCCTTTTCGGACTAGCCACTGGGTAGCAGCTTGAAGCGGCAGGCCGGACAGAGGTCATGGCCAGACGGAGACATGGAACAAGACAAGACTCAGATGTAGGAAGATGAAGACTCAGGTAGAAGAAGACTCAGGAGTTGAGGCAGACAAAGACTCAGGCGTTGAGGCAGACAAAGACTTGGAAGGAGTGCTGCAATGCCACATGCCCTACACACCCCAGCTGGGATGGTCGCGGACCACGATGGAGGTGAAGCAGCAAAGCTGACATCGATTCAATTACATTAGAGTTCAAGATGGCAATGAGTACTGAAGAGAAGGACTGGAAATCCAAGATGAAGGACGTCAGGACAGAGGCAAGGCAGAAGCAGGCACAAGAACTCTGAAGACCCAGGCAGGATATGAGAAGAAGGATGAAGTTCGGAGGCGGAACTCGGAGCCAGGGACACCGAGACGAAACCCAGTGCAGGGAAAATAAGAACCGGGGTCCTCAGAATCTTGAACTGCCACAGAGAAGGAGATCAGACTGCTGGACGATGAGGATCTTCAATCCATGAGATGAACCAGGCAAGTCAGACGAGGGACAAGATAACTCCTCGGCGCCATCTGATGGAAGGACCCACCAGGGCCCTACACACCCCAGCGGGGGTGGTCGCAAACCACTGAACCACTATGCGCCCTACTCAACCCAGCCAGGCTGGTCGTGGACCACGAGGGATGGGTCAGAACGGAGCTGAAGACATCTGGACTGAGACACCAGGAACAGACGGACACCTGGAACAGGTGGAGACGTCAGGACAGGAACGGAACATCAGGAGAACATCTGGAACAACTTGGAGACAGGAACATCAGGAAACATCAAGACATCAGAGCAGAGACTGGAACATGGAACAATGATGAAGACACGGGATCCCACACGGAACAGAGTGCCTAGGAGGAGCTGGAAGACATGGAGTCCTAAGGAGGACTTACTCCTTGCAAAGGCAAGGAAGGAATGACTGAGGAGCCCTTTTGTAGGGCAGAAGGAGCAACTCCCAGATGACATCAGCAGGCAGAGCCAGGAGGACCACTCCCTCACTGGCCCTTGAAATCCAGGAAGAAGGCACCGCCCCGTGCCTAAGGAGAGGAAACAGGAGAGGTGCAGGACCCTGGACAGTGGCCCTACTGAGGAAGGAGGAGCCAGAGCTGGGCCATGCAGGCCCTGCTGATGGAGGTGGCATCCTGCCGCTGAAGAGAAGGTCCGGGGGTGGCTCCTGCCGCAAGAAGACCCTGGGGACTGCGGCCTCCGGGCCGCATCAAAGAGGATGATGTCAGCGGCCTCTGGGCCGTGGTGCAGGCCGAAATCCACGGCTCCCTGCCACAGCGAAAGGAGACAGGCACAGCCTTGGGCAGCCGCAGGAGCAGCAAAGATGGCAGCCTCAGGACCACGGAAGTAAGAGAACTCTCTCCCGGCGGCTCCTGCCGCATTGGAGCACAGCCCGCCATGCTAAAGGCGGCATGGGCAGTCTCCGCAACGCGAGGGAGCAGCACAAGCGGCTCCTGCCACTCTAGGAAGTCCAGGCTGTGAAGGTAAAAGCCTGCTCGCGGCCCTGCCACAAGCAGGATCGCTACATGTTTCTGGCATCTCTATCATGCAGCCCATTTTTGTTCAAGTACCTCCTTATTGTGCATGCTAAAACACCCACACCACTGTTTCAGAGAAGCCTGTATTTAAGTAAAAGTTGCTTGTAGGTTTTTCTTTGTATCACAACAAATTTTCCTGGCAGTTGTGTCTGAAATCTTTTTTGGTCTGGCTTGGTATTAACCAAACCCATAATTTTCTACTTCTTGATCAGAGTTTGAACAGTACTGATTGGCATTTTCAAATCTTTGGATATCTTTTTATATCCTTTCCCTGATTTATAAAGTTGAACTACTTTTGCATGCAGATCCTATGACAGTTCTTTTGCTTTCCCCATGCTTCAGTTATCAGTAATGTCAGATCAGCCCTGGATGAAATGCACAAGGGTTTCTCAAGAGTTAAGAAATTCATTGACTATTTATAATCAAACAAAGTACAGGTGTGGATACCTACCCTTCTTTGCTATCTCAACCTGTATGTGTCAACTTAAGTGTATATTATCAGCCCAAACAGTCAAGGGTATTTTAACTTTGATCAAGACCAGTTTGTTATTTCCTTTATTGCTATGGTTTGTTCAATGATTGTGCTATTCTGTGATGCATAAAATAGTTTAATTTGAAACACATTAAAAATAACAGACGTGTTTTGTCTGATCATTCATATTTTCTTAAAATGCTACACATCTTACAAATTCTGCCAGGGGTATGTAAACTTATGAGCACAACTGTATAAAGAGATGACATCAGCAAACTCGTTAGTCTCTGTCTCCATCTGCTGGTCAGTGAGCACAACCCACACTTTTGGACTGGTCTGCAAGGATACACTCTCCACTTTACATAATTCAATTATCTTAAAAAATAATTTATGAATGTCCATTCGTGCATCTTTCATATACAGTAGCCAGGGTTGAAGCCTTGACGATTGGTGCTACTGATCACAAGTTTCAAATTTGTGTTAATTCAACCCCTTTTCATATCTGTTACCAAGAGTTTTTTCTGTGCTTTCCTTAGAGATTGGAACTACAAATCTATAGATGCAGTAAGGCTAAAACCAGAACTAGCTCAGCCTGTCCCTTATGAAATGACTGTTGGCAACCCTAAACAGGGGACTAAAAAGCCAGATCCATTTTGCTAACAGCTGACAGTTGTCCTCCTAAACCAATGTAGTGCTGAGGAATTCTGATGCATTCCAGAAAATCATCATCAAGGCAAATTCCCCCAGTCAAAGAGAATGCAAAAAAAGAAAAAAAAAAGGTGACATTTTAATAGCACACTTAGGTGAAGATCCCATCAGTAATTACAGTAATTTGGAATCATTTTCTATCCCAACTCTATTTATAAAACTAGTGGAAAAAAGTAAGAAGAACTCTGCCCGGAATTGAACTCTATAAAATTAGTATGTACTGTTATATTAGTCAAAGAACAGTTTGGCTAATTTAGATTATTTTTATAACGGGAAACCCTCATACTTTCTTCCACAACCATAAATTTTTCTATTTAACTGCCCAACATATATCGTGCAAGTCACACTAATTCTATTAGAAGCCTACCAGAAAAGGAAAATTGCACAGCTGATGATATAATTGTGTGAACATGTAAACACCCATGTGGAAAAACAGATGATGTCATTAGATGTTCTATATTTATTAAATCAGCCTACTGGTGGTAAAGGATAGCCTATTCTTCAAGATCTATTTCCAATGAGCAGTAACAGAGAGGATAAGAAAAGTTAAACTCATAACCAGAATAGCAGATCCTTTTAACATGACAACATTAAGCTCCACCATCCATATATTGACACACTATAAATGTAAACTCAACCTCAATGATTCTTATTCCAGTCCTCAGGATCCTTCCAGCCAGATCTGGTTTTCAGGATATCACAATGAACAGGCATGCCATATCTCTGCATACACTGTCACTGTTATTTACAAATACTCTCTCTCTCAAACATTTTTATCATTGATATCCTGATAACTTGACAAGCCGGACAGGTCCCAAAGACCAGCTCGAAAACTACTGATCTACATCAGAAAATTCTAAAATGAGGTACTGGAAAAATTCAAGGTGCAGGCACCCACCATTAGAAAACGTTTACAGCTTTTTTTCCGCACAGTATACCAACTGGAGAAGTCTTCCTCGAAATCTGTGAAGGTTTTGTCTACATCATCTTTTACCTTCAGGGCAGCATTTTATCTCTGTGCAAGCATGAATTTACATATTATTGCAAATCTTTGATGTGAAGGAACACTGCAGACCGAGTCACTGGGAATAGTGATAGAATAGAATGGAAAGCAATGCTTGAAATCAGGAGGCTTGACTCCAAGGTGATAAGTCATAGTACTGAAGAAGCACTGAGAAGGTAACAAATCTCTGTATAAAGCAAGTTAACAAGAGAAAAAGGGAGAGAAACCAATATGGATTTCTAAGGAAATGGTGGAAGCAAAAGGATTAGTGTTCAGGAAATACAAAGAAATAAAGGTCAACAAATAAGTTGCAGGCAACACCTTTTTATTACCACATTTTAACTTACCACATTTCTAACCAGCTTTCAGAGCTATGTTCCCTTCCATCAGGTCAGTGCAGAATGAGCTAAGGATGATATTGCCTGATTGTAAAGTCAGTTACAAGTTGCATCCCAATGACTGTATTCTTCTGTTTGTTTTCAAAGTTGTAAAGAGTTGTACAGTAAGAAAACACAGGATGATCAGCCCAGTGGCCATAATTCAATCCCCAAGTTGGGTCTTCCATATGTTGAGTTGGCTGGGGATGTTGCAGAGGCAGTGTTGGTAGCCCCAGAGGGGGGGGCATGGCCATTGCTTAAGGGTGACACCTAGTGGCTGGGATCAGGGCCCAGGACTGCAAGTTCCCGAAGGAGCCGTGGCACACAGCCTCCAGCCCAGGACCACCACAGCAATGACCAGACTTGGTATGTTGCAGATGGGAAAGAGATAATAAAATAGGGGGAACATCCTCAGGGAGTTGCAAATGAAGGCTTATGGAGTCAGATCCTAGCCCGGGTTGCAACAGAGCTGGAAGTGGAAAGGAACAGGAGGAAACTGCCAGGTTAAAGGTAACACAGGAGGAGGAAGACGGGCAAAATTATCAGAAAAAAACAGAGGGAGTCAGAACACTGTTTCATATAGAAGACTCGTAAGCCAACTAGCCAGTATCTGAATAGAAGAGAAAGCTGTTCTGTGAGGAATTTGTTAAGCAACATAACTCAGAGTGCTGGTCAATGGAGTGCACACTTAAGCAGGTGACGTGACCAGTGGGGCTTGTCATGTTTCATTTCTTTTCAGTATATTTATTAGCAACATTGGAGTGAGACATAAAGGCAAATTTCTGTTTGCAGGATGTTATAAAAATCTGTAATAGGGAAGACACAGAAGGAGGGGCGGATAAAATGAAAGGATAAAATTGTGAATCCGGGCCGAAAAATCCATTAGCAATTTGTCAATTAGAACAAGAACTAGCAACTGGCAAATGAGAAAGGAACTTCGGAGTAATCCTCTCACGTGACCTGAAGATTTTCCAGAGAAATAAAATTCCAGGAAAAAGCTAACAATATTCTTGGGTGTAACAGCAGCAGGAGCAAGCATGAATTATTGCCCTGCTATAGACCACTGGTGAGACCCCCATCTTCAGTACGATACTCAGTTCTGGAGGTTGCACCTTCATAAAGATATTGAAAGGATGGAAGCAATTCAGAGAAGGCCTGCCATAATAACAAAGAGTATGCAACCCTTGTGACATGGAGACTGTTGGCAACCCAAAACAGGAGACATAAAGAGCCAGTTCCATTTTGCTAGCTCCTCAGGAGTCCTCCTGAACCAATGCAGTGCCGAGGAATTCTGATGCTTAAGAAATTCAAAATGTACTCACTGAAAGAGAGAAAGAAAAATGTGGTTGACCAGTCATGAAAGGCAGAGTATAAATTTAAAAAACTGTAAAAAAAAAAAAAAAAAACCAGTAAAAAAAAATTATATATATATATTTTTTTACAGTTTTTAAAATGTACATATATATATATGTAGTATATTGTTCTCTTGTTGATTTGTTCCTATGCCTTTCTTGCTTTCCTATTGGTTCATTGTACCCCCCTACCCTCTCCCCTGTTTTTTGTAATTTCCTTTCTTGTAGTTCGATGTAAACCGATTTGATGTTTCGACTAATGTCGGTATAGAAGACTCTTTAAATAAATATATATATATATATATATATATATACACACACATACATACATACACATACATACATACATACATACACACATATATATTTAGTAGGCTTCAATATAGTACATAAAGATTGCCTTTCAAGTAAGAAAATAAATTCAAGGACAACAATGGAGGGAGAGAGGCTCAGAGGAAGTATTTCATTAATGAGAAGGTGGTGGATATCTGGAATAGTCTGCCTGCTGAGACAGGAATAATCAAAAACCATGATAAAATTTAAAGAACCTTTGGAACAAATAAAGAGGGACGGATGTAAAAGCAGGTAGAAGAGTGGCAAGTAAAAAAGAAATGGGAGAGACCTGAATGTTGGATTAGCTAAAAAAAATTCTTTACGCTCAATTACGTCAGATAGAGGAAGGCCAAATAGGAGAGAGACAAAGTCAACTTGCACATGGAAAAAGTCCGCGGGGCTGGAGTGCATGCTGAGGATGCTGTAACAGGGTGGAGGGTGGCCCCGCCCCCTGCCTTCCCAGTGTCGTTTGTTCCAGGGCTTACTTCCCGCCTCTGTGATCCTCCTCTCCCAGCCCATGGTTTCTCGGAAGGGAGGAGAAGCAGGGGGCGGCAACAGGGGTGAGGATCAGGGAGATGATAAGAGGCAGGGCCAGACGGAGGTTCTGCCTCTTGCTCCTTCTCGGCTTCAAAGAGCAGGCGCCAGTCCCTGTAGGAGACCAGCAGCAATCATTATGCAGCCACATGTATCTGAGAATGCAGTACACAGCAGACCTTCCTGATAGAAGCCAGGCCTCCTCCAGTTCCCAAGGTAAGTGTGACCATGCTTTTGGCAATAGTTACTCAGCCCTGGATGGGATAGGTGGTGAGGGGGCTAACTTGCAGATTGGAATGGGTGGGCTTTCTGCCCTGCCTGCCATCATAGAGGGTAAAGGCTGGGGCCCTGCGCCTACTCTTCCTACAGCCATAGGTGAGCCTGAGCCATCCACTTGTAGCAAGTGTGCACCCACCAAAAAGAAAGCTAGTAGAGGAAAAGGTGGACCGGCCACACACACATGGTCATACTCACCCCCCTCCAGGAAAAAAAAAAAAAAGACAGAGAGTTGGCTTGAAGCATCAGTAACAGAAAGTGTCAGAAGCAGCTATTCTTGCCTCTGGAAGCAGGGATATGGACAGTATTGGTGGGGGGAGGGGAATCAAGAGATAAGAGCGGGACTTATGCCCTACAGAGGGCAGACCAGAAGCAGCTGTGGGTCAGCTGCAAGGCAGCCCTGGACAGGATAGCAGGGCAGATCAGATGGGCATGAGACGGCCACAGGCCAAGTATAAATGTGTGAAGATACCCCGGGAGGGAGGTGTTTTAATGCCCATTTTGGGGGGGCCCAAGCATGTAACCTTGCCCCTATAAAGCACCACGGAATGGTTCTGTGCAAGCCAGTGCTGCACAGGCTAGAGGCAAGCAAGGAAAGCTTCTTTATGCTGTGGAGGCTTGGAGCTAGGCAGCAGAAGCCCCCAGAGCACCTGGGTGCCAGAGGACAGAAGCACACTGCTCACAATGGGCAGCCTTTCCTCTAGGCCTGCCCCCGTGGTCCACACCCTACTGCAGGTACATGGTGGTGGGATGGGGTTTAGGACCATAGATGGCCCCCTTCTTGGCCATATGCATGGCCACAAGCCAAATGGAGTGGGCAAGAAAGGGCACTTCCAAATGTATGGTGCCCAGAGATCCCAGAGCAGGGATTCTGTTAGGCCTGGTGAAGAAGATTGTGGGTGGGATATTAGTGTGGTACCACCCAAAAAACACTCAGGGGCAGAGCCTATTTTCTTCCTCCTGGAGCAGGATCAAGTAATGCCCTTGGAGACAAGTGGATCCCTTCCAAAAGGCACAGCAACAGCACTGGCACCGAGACAGTGGACCAGACAGCAGGTTAGGCCCCATGAAAGGCTAATTTGTGTACAGGTGAAGGAGTAAATGCCCCCTTTGTTTTGGAAGGAGGTGAAAAGGGTGAAATCAGAAGAAAGAAAAAAAAGGGGGCAGGGTGCAAGAAGGGGGAAGGACAGGGTTAGAAATTATAAAAGAAAACAAGGGGCGCATAAGTGTCTGCAGTGTGGTCCTCGGAAAGCGAATCCTCCGATCCATCCAGAACCTTATCTTCCAGGTCCTCCTCCGACTCCAGCAATTCGGACGGACACGGAGCTTGAGAAGAGGGAGTAATGTGGGGGTCCCCTCTTTGAATAATCTTACTAACCCGTGGGTGACTATCCCTTGCTCAAGAAGGGAAAAGATCAAAAATGCGTCAATGTATTGATATATTTGTTTCGCTAGAATGTCAGTGAAAGGGGCCCAAGAGTAAAAAGGAGAAGGATGGTAAAGGGAAGAAGGTTTCCTGAAATATTTTTAATAGGATAGGGACATTTCTCAGGCTCATAAGTGTTGTCAGAGGGAATGGCCCAGCATAGTATGGTGGCTTGCTCAGTTATGCAAGTACCAAACTAGGTGCGTTTAAGGATAATGGTCCTTGGTCATAGCTGAATTATGAGGAGACATTGAAGGAAAAAATGGAAGAGAACAGGCCCTTGGCCTGGGGAAAGCACAATATGGATCTCTGGCTCAAGGAAATGAAAAGGCAGCCACAGGAAGGATCTAGCCTTGTGCAGTTCTTTCAGTTCACAAGTGGGCAGAGGGTACACAGGGGGCATCACTTGCCAGCATTTTTTTTTTTTTTCTTTTGGTCATCAATGTTACAACGTTATTGTTAAATTTTGAACTTATGTACACTGTTCCAAGTTTCATAACCTTGTTCTATGTAATGCCTTTTGGCAATTTTCATGTTCTGTTTCAATGTAAACCGATGTGATCTTTATTTCATATAGGAACACCGGTATATAAAAATCTAAAAATAAAATAAATAAATAAATTACGCCACAAAGAAGATGTGGTGGCGATACAACAGTTCTACCTGTACATTCCCAGACTGTAAATTTAAACATCTGCTCAAGGTGTGCAGCTAATCAATTCCCCCCTTCCAGATGTAGTAAGAAGGGAGAGGACAAGACCTCCCCCCCAGGCAAAGTAAACTGGTAATTTGGGGCAAGGCACCCTTATCCTTGCTTGCCAAATACCCAGGAAATCGTAATGCTTTGAGAATATCAAAGATTTCACCATAGGTTTCGAGATCCTGTATCAGGGGCATTTCCACTTGCCGGGAACTCTGTTTTGGCATCCCAGTTTGCCGGGGTGGTGGAGCAGAACCTGGAGATGGAGGTAAAACTGGGAAGGATAGCCAGGCCCCTCTGGGATATGATGATCTCACCATTAGCTGTGGTCCCAAAAAAAGAATTGGGTAAATTCTGAGTCTATTCAAAGAAGGGTGCCAAAAAAAGACTGCAGTGCAATAGCACAGTAAATACAACAATAAACCTATCAAAAATAACTAACAAAAATAATAAGTTTAAAGCAGAGCTTACCAAAGTGTGTGTTGCGACATTTTAGTGTGTCGGTGTGTCGCACAAGCCCGGTGCACGTGACACACCGGCAAGTGGGAGCCAATGCGGCCACCGGTGGACCTCATCCCACTGGCGGCTGAGCAGTGAAGAATCGCTGTGCTATGTGCCGGAGACACACAGCAGGAAGATCGGCAGGGCCGTGGTGGAGCTCACGTCACCACGGCCCAAAGAAAAAGGTCATGTCTAAACGTGCAGGTGCTCCTCCTCCTTCCTGCCCACGCTGCCCTGGAAGAAAAATGTTGCCGGAGCCACATAGGCAGGAAGGAGGAGGAGCATCAGCCGCATGTTGAAGAGGAGCAGCGTTGTTGCAGCGGCTGAGAAGAGGAGGAGGCCCGGTAGCATGAGTGTGTATGAGAAAATCCAGGGGAGTAAGAGTTTGTGTGTGGGGGGGGGGGGGGGGTGTGTGGGGAGGGGGAGACAGCATGTGGGAGTGAGAGCCTGAGAGTGTGAGGTTATGGTGGGTATAAGAGCATGAATGTGTATGTATGTGACAGTGTATGTGTGAGAGAGAATGGACATGTGAGTATGTGTGAGAGAGAGAGGATAACCTCTTAATCCTTGACAATATCAGGGTGACTGGAAATCAAGAGCTCCCATGTATGGACAGCAGGGGCTTTTTAAAATCCTTATTAGTTTTAATTATTGGGTGTTATTTGATATATGTGCTGTTTTGAAATATTTTATTGGTGTTTGGGAAATTGTAAAAAATGTAAATGAATTTAATTAATAGAAATTCTATTTATTAGTAGTTTTAAAATATTATTTTATTAGTATGGTTTTTACTATTATAACTGATGCTTTAAGTTTCTTGATTTTTTGTTTTATGAGGAATGGTGGTTCTGTTTTTCCATTGTTAATACACAGAGTCTGGCTTCTTGGTGTTTCCATTTCAGTTTTTTCTAATTTGTGCTCCTTTATTTTGTATTCTGTATTTGGTGAGGGTCTGTCTCTGCTCTGTGTGTGTGACCATGATGAGAGATTCTGCTAGCATAGGGATCTATAGCAATCTGGTTTGGTTTGTTTCCTCAGTAGGTGGTGTATTGGTATTCTAGGACCCAGTGTAATATTTACCCTTGCTTTTTCACAGGTAGGGTTATTGTTGTTTGAGTCCTTGGTGTTATTACTGTTATGTTACAATGGGATTGCAGTATAGATTTTGAGTGTCTTTTTTTGTGGGGTTTTGTGTTAGTTCACAATGTGTCTGGCAGTAGAAGGTGTTTGTGCTGCTGTTACTGTGAGGTGACACCAGAATTTGAAAATATCTTTTAGTATGATGAGCTGTAAGGGAAACATCCAAGCTCCATTGTTTGGGGGAATTTCAGTAGATGCACAGAGTTACAGAACTGGAGGTGCAGGATTTATATTGACATTCTGACCCTTCCTATAAATTCCAGACTTCACTCTCATAGCCATATAGAATTAGTTGAATGAGGCTATCAAATAATTATATAGTGTGAAACTGGTCAGCTTTTTTAAATTACGCAGAAGACCCTTTGGACGTTTTTATTAACACCAAATATTCAAAAGCTGTGTTCATCCCATCAAGCTCATATATCTCATTAAAGAGGTAAATTGAATAACACAATACCTTTGTTTTATTATTACTCATAAATTATAACAATAACATTAATCTTGGAATATTAAATATTTTTAATATAAATGAAAGGTTTTCACAAGATAGTAAAATGTTTCACGACACAACCTATGTATATATTTAAGGAAACATACATAAATTGTCAAAATACATTTCGTTCGTTTAACCTTTAACCTCTGGTTTGCTAGTAGACTGAATTACTGTGTCCCAAAATTATGTTTGTCTAAAAAGTGTGTCACCAACATGAAAAGTTTGGAAAGCTCTGGTTTAAAGAATTGTAATGTGACTGATATCAGAGCATCAGAATTCCATTTACTACTTAGTTTTTGGGTACTTGCCAGATTCTTCTCGTTGTTTCTGCCCACAATGGGCTTCAAACACTTTCAGAGACCACACACTAATGACAATCATTTACCAGACAGATAACATTACATTTTTCTATTTTTTATTTATTTTATTTTTTATAAAAGTGATGCTTATAGAAATTCATTTGAATAGCAAACAAAAAAAAACTTAATTTATGTAGAAAGGAAATCTCTTCTGCTCAGCTCACTTAGTGTATTCATGAACCCACATGCATAGACCTGACATGGACCATGTTTCAACAGAATAAACTGACTTCCTCAGGGGTTCCCTACAAAATATTAGACAAAATTAAAAACCAACATTTTGCCAAAAATACAATAAATGTTACGTATCTAATCTACGACAAAGCTACCTTACTTGCTCAATGCGTCCTTAGTGTTCAACAATATGGCGGCACCTCGTCTACCACTAGCATTCACCCATATTTAAAACTACCTCAAGTCAAACCAGAGAATGACCAAGAGTCAATAGGAAAGCTCCTTCACAAGATGATTCAACCAATGGGATCACATTTGGGTGTATTAGCAACCAACCAAATTGTATTAATATCATTCCATTTCTAACATAACATAAATAGGAATGCCTAACAAAATGCTATCATTGTGATTTAATATACACTAGATGATATTTGGATCACATATATAGACCACTGATCCATTTTATAAAGAGGTGAGTTGTCCTAAAAACATGTAAGAATTTTTCACTAATGAAATATACAGTTGGTTTATTGCACACTAGTGTATCACAGGAATGCTGCCCACTCTCTCTCTCTCTCTCTTTTAAGTCCTCCGGGGTGTACTGTTCTGAGTTTATATATCCATTGTTGTTCAGTTGGCACTAGCAACTTGTCAATGTCACCTCCTCTACGTGCAGGTATCAAAAACTGAAGAACAGAAAACCTCAATTCTTCAAAAATTGTGATTTTTGCTCACAGTATTGTACTAAAGGAGCACCTAAATTATGGCACCTCAATGTACGCTGATGCTCAATAATCCTAATGCGGCGTTTCCTCTTGGTCCTTACCCACACAGTTAAATTACACAGGCACCAGATCTGGTATGTAACATGAGTCGTATCACAGGTGGTTCAATGTCTCATTTTAAAAGACTATAATCCCTGTAATGGTAAAAACTGTGACCAACATGTGCTTGCTGACAAACAGAGCAGCTTCCACGAGGAAAGTGACCCAGGCTGAAATCTAATTCAGTTTGTATAAATTCTGATACACAATGTATCCTTTCCAGATGGGTGCTCAGTAAATGATTTTCTGCCCCAGGCTGAGTGTTCGGTTCAATATACATCATTTGATAGCGCTGTTGAATTGGTACGGACTTGTGGACCAAGTGCTTTAATAGCAAAGACTGACATTGAGTCAGTTTTCAGACTGCTCCTGGTTTACCCAGACAGCTTTCCATTATTGGGCTTCCAATTCCAGGGTGAACATGACTTTGACAAATGTATGCCAATGGGGTGCTCAGAATCCTGCACACTCTGAAATGTTCAGTTCCTTTGTGCACTGGCTGATAAGGCAAGTCCCTTGGGAACATGAATGTGGTGCATTACCTGGACAATTTTTTGTTTGTCAGATCAGACACGTCGCAGGCAAGTAGCAGCCTTTTGGCTGGATTCAGTGTTGTAATAGCAGCCTTTGGCATATCTTTGTTGCATGAAAAAACAGAAGAACTGGTCAGGGTACTGACCTTCCTCGGCAGTGAGCTGGACTCAGTAGCAGTGTCATCCAGATTGTCCTCCAATAAACTGGAAAAGCTCAGAGTTCTGATTTCTGACACAAGGGTGGCAAACAAAGTGACACTAAGACAGATGCAGTCCCTTATAGCCCATCTGAACGTTGCATGCCAGGTTATTTCCATGCGGAGGCTCGCTGTTAGCGATGATGGGTCTATGCAGGAAGCACCACCACTTAAGGGTGATCAGGGCGATGGAGGAGGACCTGGTTATATGGGAGTCCTTCTTAAGCTGGTATAATGGGGCTGTCACTCTGGCAGGCTTCACCAGTCTCAAGCCAATGACCTTGAGCTGTACTCTGATGCATCTGGAAGGTAAGGGCTTTGGTATTTATTACGAGGGGCACGGTGTGGGGCTCCATGGCTAGAGGAGTGCGTTGAGAGCAGAACCACAAAGGGAATTACCTTCCTGAAGTTCTTTCCCATTGTAGCTGCTAAACTCAGGGACAAAAAGGTGATTTTCTGGTTTGATAACACTGGTGTAGTGGAAATAGGCAGTCATTCAGGTGTGAGCAAATGGCACATCTCTTGAGGGAATTCGTGTTGAGGTGACTGCAGTTTAATTTAAGACTCACTCTTGCACTTCAAGTGATCTCTTTTCAGGGAACTGGTGCCTAGTTCAGATGAGGAGAGAGTAGTGGCACCAGAACTACGGCGATTCGGGATATGGCAGTATTGGACCGCCTCAAGAAATCTGTAGCCCCCCCCCCCCACCAACCTGGACTGCATACAAGGAGGCTTCTGGATGCTGAAGCATTTTCTACTGCAGAGAGGGCTAACACCAGAATCCATGGCAGACAGCCATGTGGTCAACTATATAATACATGCCAGGAGGGTGGGGTTATCCAAGAAGGTGGTATCCCCCCATTGTCAGGCATTTTCTTTATCTCAAAAGCATTAGCATGGGATGAACGCTACTGAAATTTCCTTATAAAGAAGCTCATAGCAGAATGGGTGCCCGAGGTGGGACCAATACAAGATCAAAGGCTCCCGGGTCTCACCCACACAACTAGGTTTTGCCATGGGTCTGTGCAACCTCATTTGAAACATGGTTCCACACAGCATTTATATTGACCTTTTTTGGTGCTCTTCCAGTTGGCGAGCTAGTTGCCACCTCTAAGCGAGAAGCAGGACCTGGCGGTTTCCTGATGGACAACATCACTATACAGTGTGACAGGTTATACGTGAAGATGCACATATCCAACGTGGACCAGGCCGCTAGGGGGACGCAATTAGTCCTGTATATCCTCAGACACTTTGACACCTGCCCCTTGAGGTATGCAGAGGAGTAAATACTGGCTAGTCTGCATGGATCTTTCCCCACTAACCAGGTTTCAGTTCTCAGCTGTCTTTAAGCGATGCATCGTAGCCACCGACAGAGATGGTGACACCTTTGGAATACATTCCTTCAGAATAGACACAGTCACCAGTGCGGCCCAGTGAGATTTGCTGGTATTGTCAATTAAGAGAATCAGCCGTTGGCTCTCCTCAGCCTATTCCACCTATGTGTGGGTGAGCTGGGAAGGATGGGCATTAACTTTACTGTGTTCACTGTTTTTCTTAGATGTTACAGCTGGGGCAGCGTGACTAAAATCAGTCTGGATTGCAGGTCACTTGTTTGTCAAGTAAGCAGAAAAGCGGGCAACAGCCAGACCATATGGGTGACATTTGGGCATGGCAGTAAAGGAAATATGGATCATAAGGATGAGCAGGAGCAGAGTGATATGGGAGCAACTGATCCCCATCATGAGGCAGTGTGCAGACAAAGCTAGATCTTGTTATTTTTTACCTCGGCGGGAATGACTTGGGTTCCCTTTCGTGCATGCATCCAGCTAATCTGCAGAGTTCACAGTAGCATTTGCACCTTGCAGAAAATTTTCCTGGGCACAAAATGGTTACAGTCCGATATTATTCCCAGACAGCGATGAAGCACTGAAAAACTTTGCAACAGGGGTTGGAAGAAAGTAAACAGGCAGATAAGTCTGTGAATAGAGTCATGGCACAGGACAGATAAGGGAGATTGCCTAAGATTATTCAGGAAGGACAAGATCGACTTGTCGGACATTGACAAAGATATTTTGAACTGTGATTGGCAGGAAGCAATTGGAAAAGCACTGGAGTTGGTTTAAGCTATTGGACTGCAGCTTTGGGGGGGGGGGGGGCAGGGGGGCAAGTGCTTGCATTCTTCCTTGTCCTTAGCAGGATGTCTGAGCCCCAGTAGTGTCATGGGGCTGCAACAGTGCAGCAGAACTCACCATGTGGGTATGCTCTGACTGTGTGGGGCGGGGGGGAAGAAAGGGGGGGGATAACACCACAGACAAGGATAGTGATATGGTGGGAATTGGGGGGGGGGTCAAGATCTGCTAGCTAATCTATGGTAGGATGGCAGGATCACCACCTGGAAGCTATGGAAAGGGGTGGGGGCAAGTTGGCACTGCCCAAAGCAGATGGCCTAGCTGGCTCCATGGCAGGCAATTAAGGCTTGGGGCCTAGCTGGTTCATGGTGGGCCAGATTGCAATGGTGCATACACTGGATTGGCTTGGGCACCACTTGAGAATGGTTATGTTGTAACTCAAAGCTGCGGCCCTGTATTTCCACTTAAGATGGTGTTGACTCAATGTTTATAATGTGTTTGGGGTTGGGTGAAAAAGGCAGAGGAAAGGAGTGTCCAGAATGCCAGTGTTACACTGCTACAGCTGTGTCAAGCTCCTAAAAAGAGGAGGCAAGCTCAACCAACACTGAACGGCAGCAGAGCTTTGGTACATTCTTAGCTATAGATGGGAGAAGGTAGCAAATTTCTTAGCATGGGCTACAGGCCAGCCTGCCTGCATTTCCCAGCTAAGAATAATGTTATGTTACTATGCCGAAGCCTTCAGATATGACAGGGTGTGCATTACAGAGTATCACAAAATGCTTTTGGTATACTATGAGTAGAGTCCTTCATTCACAGTTTTTATTTTTCCTGGGTTACAAAGAGAAAAATCAGTGGAAAAGTCATTTTTAACCTGATTTTTTTTTGTTATAACATTTAAATTCCCATGAAAATAAAATAAAAACAGAAAATGAAGATCCCTAACTATAAGGCAGAAGGTCAAAGGTTAAGAAACCAAGGCATGCAAGAAGTATTGTAATATCCAAATAAGTAAAACATGGAACTTTACAATGGCAGGAAACGGGATGCTTTCACTGATTTGTTTGATTGTAATTGATTTTAAAGATTTGTGAAGTCACAAAGAGGAAGGCTGTGAAAAAAAAAAGTGTCACACTGCAAGAGTGACCCCTGGTGGCCTTTTTATGGCACTACAGGACTCAGACTTGGAGGAGACTTGAATCGCTCAGGACTCTGTCCTAGGAAAGTGAAAGAACGTAAAGAAAAGGGGCATGCCCAACCCATCATTTCAGCAGGGGACAGAGTGCGAGTAGGGATATCCTGTTTTCTTCATCACTATCTAGTACATTGTCTGAGGTAAAACGAATATTTGCAAACGAGAAAAGATCAAAAGGTGAATTTTCAAAGAGTGTTGTGTGTGCAAAAATCAACGTCTGTTGAGTGTATATAGCATGTACTTGCGTATGTGCTATATTATAAACCTCAAAATACACATGTAAGTAAGGGGCAAGTAAATTTGCTTGTTCCGGGGCAGGGCCAACATTTATGCGTGTAAGTTGCTATTTTATAAGCAATTTACGCATGTAAATTTGGAAGCTTACTCGTGTCTATTAATACCTGCTCTATATCCTGAGTCAGTGATCTAAAACATCTTAAAAATGAAATACTGATTGGATGGGGGACCTGGGTGAAATGGAGGGAGTTGAGGCTGAAAAGCCAGTAGGGTCTCAATGACCTGCAGATGGACTGGGTGAAGTGGCAGACTAACTGGTAAAACTGGTCATTTCACTGCCACGTGGCAAGTTAGAAAATCTCCAGACTCACACGTGTAAAAGCCGACTTACCGGGGAGAGTGGGGGGGTAAATGAGAGTAAATTACGCAGATAAAATCTCCACAATTATATTTTCAAAGTTAGACATAAAAGTATGCGCGTATAGCTGTTGGGCATTACTTATCCGGATAAATTCTGATTTATTCAGCTAAACCTTGAAAGCGGCACTTAGCCGGCTAAATAGCAGAAAGGCTGTTACTTATCTGGCTAAGTCAGATAGCCGGATAAGTCTAAAAGATGCAACGTATTCAGCTGACTTAGCCAGATAAGTAGCGCCTTTTAGACTTATCCTAAGTAGAGTTTTAAGACCTATCCAGATAAGTAGTGCTTAGCCAGATAAATCAGAACTTATTCAGATAAATGCCACTACTTAGCCTGATAATGAGAAATTACTACTTACCTGATCATTTCCTTTTCTTTAGGACAGTCAGATGAATCCAGAACAAGTGGGTTATGCACCTCTACTAGCAGTTGGAGACTGAGCAAGCTGACGTCACAGTATATAAACCCCTACAGTTACATCAGCCTGCCAGTATTCTCTACAAAAGCATCTGAGAACAGACTAGCAAAAAACTTGATGAAAAACAGATAACCAATGCAATACTCAGCCAACATTGAGCTCAGACAAGAATATGACAACACTAGTCTAGGGACTGGAGTAACACTTACCAGTAAGCCTATAACATGTAGGCACACAGGAGGATCATTATGCAATCATATGGCAGACAAGGGTGGGAGAACCTGGATTAATCTGAATATCCTAAAGAAAAAGAAATTATCAGGTAAGTAGAAATTTCTCATTTCTTAGCGTCCAGTCAGATGAATCCAGAATAAATGTGATGTACCCAAGCTACTCCTGAATAGGATGGGGGGCTGCCCGCAATCCAGCCAAAACTGCACCTACAAAGGCTGCATCCTCCCAGGCTTGCACATCCAGACGATAATACCTGGGAAAGTGAGTATGGAGGACCACTTTGCAGCTTGGCAAATGTTGCTGGGAGATAATCTAATTTCTGCCCATTTCACTGCCTGAACTTGAATGGAATGGGCCCGAACCAGACTAGGTAAAGGCTTCCCAGCATCCATGCATGCGGTCATGACTGCTCCTAAATCCAGCGAACTATTGTAGCCCGTGAGACTGGCTCTCCCTGACTAGTACCGCCATGGAGGACAAACTGGCGATCCGACCTACGCAAAAGGCCCAGTGATCTCCTGATACCCGACAATATGCCATTTGACATTCAAGGATGCAACAGATGAGAATCTTCTACATCTCTCTCCCTGACCAGAGATGGCAACGAGACAGACTGGTTCAATTAAAACTCAGAGACCACTTTTGATAAAAAGAGAAACGACTCCTGGCAAGACAAGGCCTGCAGCTCGGAAACGCTACGCACAGAACAATTTGCCACAAGAAACACTGTTGTCAAGAACAAAAATTGCAAGGACAGAGTACATAGCAGTCGAAATGTAGAGCCTACCAAAAAATCCAGAACCAAATTGAGACTCCATAGGGGCACTAGAAATGTAAAGGAGGATGAAGAAAAACAGACCACATCAGAATGAGCCGACAAGGAGCCACCATTGACAGACCCCTGAAACAGGTGAGAACAGTTACTTGTATCCTTAACGAATAAAGGGCCAAGACTTTATTCAAGCCATCCTGCAAAAATTCCAAAATGAACTGTATCTTTTCCAAACAAGGAAAAGTACCGCCATCCTCACACCAAGCCTCAAACACTCTCCAAATCTGCACATAGGCCAAGGAAGTGAAGAACTTTCTAGCTCTTAGCAAAGCGGAGATCACTGCCACATAGTATCCACATTTCAGCAAGTGAGCCCTGTCAAAGAGCCATAGTGTAAGACAAAATAGAGTCGGATCTTCGTGAAGGACTGGCCCCTGCTGCAACAGGTTACTGTGCGCCAGAAGTCAAAGAGGCGAATCCACCAGGAGCCCCTGCAGATCTGCATGCCACGGTCTCCTGGGCCAATCTGGAGCAACCAAGAACACCATCCCCCTGTGGTGTTTGATCCTTCAAATAAATCTGCCCAACATGGGCCATGGAGGAAAGGCATACAGCAACTTGTTTTCCAGCCACTCCTGCACTACAGCATTGATCCCCAATGACCTCAGATCTCTTCTGCAGATGATGAATCGCCAACAGGTCCAGGAACAGGAGACCCCAGTGATCCTGAATAAGCTGAAAAACTCTTCATCTGACAATGCCCATTCTCCTAGGTCCAGATGCTCCCTGTTGAGAAAGTCTGCTGATAAAACGTTGTCTTAGCCTGCGATGTGAGAGGCTGAGATCATCTGGAGATACACCTCTGCCCATTCCATAAGATGATCTATTTCCTGCAACACTTGATGGCTCTTGGTACCTCCCTACCAATTGATTTAAGCCACAGTCATTGCATTGTCCAACATTTTGCGGGCTGAGCAACCCTGCAGCTTCTCGCCAAACTGGAAACATACCAACCGGACCACCCTGGCCTCCAGGCAATTGATGTTCCAGAGATAGTGTCTGCACTCCAGTGCCCTTGCGCCATCAGCTTCTGACAGTGAGCTCCCCAACCAAAGAGACTCACATCCATAGTCAGGACTAGCCAGTCCGGAGGGGACAGCGAAACTCCCTTCTGTAGAAGATATGCCTGCAGCCACCACTGCAGTTGGGAGAAGACCTCCGTCGGCAGGTGAAGCCAAATCGAATATTCCTAAGACTGCGGACTCCACCGAGACAGCAGGGAGCGCCTAAGAGGACACATATGTGCCCTCACCTACGGCACCACTCCCAGAGTCACTACCATTAAGCCTAGGACCTGCAGGTTAAACCATATGGTCGGGCGCAGAGTGTTCAACAACAGATAGAGTTGAGCTAGCAACTTCTGAATTCGAACTTCCAGCAGGAACACCTTGCCCTGCTTCGTGTCAAACTGAACCACCAGGTATTCCAGCGACTGCGCAGGCTGAAGTCTGCTTTAGGCTATGTTCACCATGTTGCTCCTGCAATAGGGAAATCACCTTGTGAATCACCAGGCAGTTCTCTTCCAGCAACTTGGCGCGAATCATCCAGTCATCCAAATATGAGGGTACTAGGAGTCCATCCTCTCTCAACTCTGCCGGAACTACACCAATACCTTGGAACAGGTTCTGGGAGTGGTAGCCAAACCAAGGGCAGCACCCAAAACTGAAAGTGGTATCACAGAACTGCGAACCACAGGAAGCATTGATGTTCTAGTTGGTTAGGAATGTGGAGATATGCCTCTGACAGATCCAGAGAGGTAAGAAGTTCCCCCAACTGCACAGCCATTAACACTGAGTGCAATGTCTTCATATGAAAATGCTTCACTTGCAGATTATGATTGATGCCTTTGAGGTCCAGGATGGGACGAAAAGAGCCCTCCTCCTTTGGCACATCGAATTTTCTTGAGATGTGGGCATTGGGACCACATCCCTCATACTGAGGAGCCTTGCCAATGCAGTTTCCACTGCCTGGTTTGTTTTTTTTTGTGGTGAGTGGCAGGGAGACACCATGAACAAGTCCCGAGGAGCACTGTGAAACTCCAGCACATATTCCTCTCGTATCACCTCCAGGACCCACTGATCCGATGTGATTTTGACCCACCTCTGATAAAAGAGAAAGGCATCCCCCTATCTCCTTTTCCCAGGGGTGGGTTGGCAAACCTTCATTAGGAGGCTCAGGAGGTTCCACTACCAGAGCCTGCGTCTCTTCTGGATTGTCAGGGACAAAAGGACTGAGACCCACTGAAGGGTCGAGTCCTCTGAAGGTCACTCTTCTACAGGGTCGAAAATGCTTGAAACCTCTAGCACACCCTCTCATGTGAAAGGAGCACTGCACCTGCTTCTTATCCTCCAGCAAACGAGGAACTGGAGATTCGTCCTACTTAATGGCTAGTTTCTCCAACTCACAACCAAACAAAAGCGAGGTTAGCCTTGGAGGTCACATCAGCCGACCAATTTCTCAACCATAACAGATGCCTGGCCACTATCAAAGCCACCCTACTGGCTGAAGTGAGGACCAAACCACAGCCTACCTTCGCCAAGAAGGCAGCAGCTGGTTCCACAACTGCCCTGGAGTTTTCCCCAGAGTCATCAACCTCCTGGGAGAGAAGCAAACAAAAGCAAGCCACCAAGGAACAGGAAGCGATCTGCAAGTTAATTGCCACTGCTTCAAAAGCTCACTTAAGGATAGTCTCAATCTTTTTAGCATGAGCATCCTATAAGTCCGCTTTTCCTTCCACAGGAATAGTGATTCGCTTGGAGACTGCTCACACAAGTGTATTTCCACCCTGAGAAAAACATAAGCCCTCTCTTACCACTAGATCCAGAGGGTATAGGCCTTCCAAAATTCAACCCCCTTTGAAAATAGCCTCTGTGGCATCCCTCTCAAGATCATTTAATTCTTGAATGGCATCCATCATGGGGAAAAAAACTAAGAGGCTTTGTGCAAGGAAACCAAATGGGATTTCTCTTTGCTCCAAGCAATTTTCAAGGTCTGGGAACTCAAAGCTGGCAGTTCATCTCTATGAAAGAACCGCAACATAGTTCCATACGATTCGAATCCAGGGATCGTGGTCATCATCCATGCCATCTGAATCTCCATACAGAGGACTTGCTGCCACTCCAGGAGTACTCTGGAACCCAACAAAAAATCCAGACAAGTTTCCCCCCTTGTGTCTTTGTTCTAGGAGCATGGGAGAGGGCTGAGGACTGCCCATGAAGGAAGGACTGCAACCCCTGGAAAAATTCTATCCATGAAAAAGTAGATGCATCCAGACTGGGAGGGACCCGAGGAGTACTCACTGAGATACCTTCCCCTGCTGAGGAACAAGTTAGAGGAGTTCCAAAATCAGGCACTCCACCTGAATCATCTTTACCCAGATCCACATCCAGCTGGGAAGAACCTGGCTTAGTGAAATCAGAGGAAGACAATTCACCTAGAGCTTCCAAACAGTACTGGCAAAAATCAATAGGCACACCTGGCTGAGATGCCCATATATTACAAGCAGTGCAAAGGGAAAGTTGCTTAGACTTCTTAGGCACATGCGCCATGATGGCCAACAACGCAGTGAGCGGCAGCCTGAGGTATGCGTCTAGCTGATTTTTTTTTTTTTTTTGACACAGGCGCTCAACTAGGTGCCTATAAATTATGCATCCAACACTTAGGCGCACACACCTAGGCACTTACCTAGGCGGCCAAAATTTAAGGGGTAGATTTTAAGAACTTGCGCACGGGCATCCATGTGCATGCGCTAAACGGCGCACGTACATGGACGCCCAATTTTATAACATGCGCGCGTCAGTGCGGACATGTTATAAAATCGGGGATCGGCGCATGCAAGGGGGTGCACAATTGTGCAACTTGCGCGCGCTGACACCCGCAGCCTCCCCCCCCATTCCCTGCCAGGCCGAAATCAGAGTGGCCTGGGAGAGAACTTCTCAACCCCTAACTTAACCTCCCTTCCCCTTCTCCTAAACCTATCCTAAACCCTCCCCCCGACCTTATTTTACCTGTTGCGCCTGCCTCTGGGCAGGCGCAGGTTGTGCGCACAGGCACCCTGCCGGCACCCGATCCTCTGACACAGCGGCAAAAGGCCGAGCACAGAGACAGTCTCTGGCTGGAGGGGGAAGAGGGCATGTGCTGCCTTTCAGCTGCTCAAGCAGCCAAGTCTATGCTGGCTAAACCAGCTACCAGACCAAGGCACACATCTGAAGGACCACGGAAATCTCCTCAGGAATTCTCAAGTCGAGGAGGGACCTGCAGGAGAGCGGGCCAAATTTTATCCTTAATTCTCCTTTATTTTAAAATGAAGCAATCCCCAGTAGGGAGATGCACATCCACCATCTGCTGGAAATGGAGAATACTGGCGGGCTGATGTATATACTGTGACATCAGTTTACTCCATCTCCATCTGCTGGTAGGAATACATAACCCATTTATTCTGGATTCATCTGATTGGACGCTAAGAAAATCAGAATTTATCCAGATAAGTGCAATATGTATTCACGCATTATTTTTCATACACGAACATGTTGCAAGAAGCATTTATGCATATTTTATAACCTGCGTATATCATATATGTGCAGGTTATAAAATACAGGCGTACGGGTGTAGATTTTCAAGCATCTACATATACATGTATATGGGCATACGGATTCATGTTTCAAAGTTATCTTCTCTAAGGTCTGACTGAGATGGAAACAGTGTTGTGTGTTTCTGGAAGGGCAAGTCTCACTGTAGTTGTAGAAGCTCAGACTAAGAACAAAGGAAAAGCCTTTTGAAAATATAGCCCGGAAGAGTTTTGTTGTTCATGTGGAAAACAGCATTAAGCAGGAAGCACTGATGTTCCTATTTATTATGTGCAAATTACAATCTGATTATCAGGATAAAAAGAAGTTGCTATATTTAGTCCAACATGTTTCCAACCAGCAGAAATATATCTTTTCCTTTTTTTGACCTAAAGTGTCCTCCTGCTAGAAATATATATTTTTTTTTTTTATTTAAAATCTTTTTCTACACCGTCGTTAAGCAAGCTGCCGTCACAACGGTTCACAATAAGGCACATAATTACATGTTTGCTTAAATGCGTTATAATATATTAACTAAACAGGTGCCAACAAATACTGTAACAGTTTCATATTAAATATTACTTAGTGGTTGTGACAAGCCATGTCTACTTCTAACTATATCAGCTATAAGATAAATTCACACTTAAATCTCGTCCTATGTTGTTGCAATCTAATAAGAATAAAATACACACAATTTGAGTAAGCTGGTGTGCGTGTGTGTGTGGGAGTTCTGCTGACCGCATCCTACATTTCCCTGGATTCTACTCTCCATTCTCTTTGTGGTACGCTTGTTTAAATAGCCATGTTTTTAAACTTTTTTTGAATGTTTTGATGTCTCTTTGCGTTCTGATTTCTGAAGGCATGGTGTTCCATATTATAGGTCCTGCTAGGGATAGGGCCCTGTCCCTTACTTGAGTTGGTCTGGCTGTTTTTACTGAGGGAAAAGTTAGCAGGGCTTTGTTTGCTGATCTCAGGTTTCTATTGGGGACGTGTAAGCAAAGGGCTTGTTCAGCCATTCTGCTTTTTGTCATGTATTAATTTATGTATGGTGCATAGCGTCATATATTGAATTCTTTGTTCAATGGGTAGCCAGTGTAGTTCAATTAGGGTTTCGGTGATATGGTCTCTTTTACTTTTACCAGTTAGGATTCTTGCAGCTGTGTTTTGTAATACCTGTAGTGGTCTTATTGTGGTGTAGGGTAATCCCAGTAGCAGGGCATTACAGTAGTCTGTGCTCGAAAAAATTAATGCTTGTAATACTGATCGGATGTCGTTTGTCGTTAGTAATGGTTTAAGTCTTCTAAGAGTCATAAGTTTGGCGTATCCTTC
The DNA here is from genome assembly GCF_901001135.1 of Rhinatrema bivittatum. Classification (NCBI taxonomy): domain Eukaryota; kingdom Metazoa; phylum Chordata; class Amphibia; order Gymnophiona; family Rhinatrematidae; genus Rhinatrema; species Rhinatrema bivittatum. Next base: position 292,565,068 of record NC_042617.1, on the reverse strand, counting down.
CCTTACTTTTAGAGATATATGTTGTTTCATACTTAGTTCCGTATCAATAATCACTCCAAGGTTTCGTACTCTCTCAGCTAGTTGTATTTTTCGGTTGTTACTGATTGTGATTTTAAAAGGTTCGCCCACAGCACGCACAAATGTATGCCTGATTTTATAACATGCGCGCAGCCGCGCGCATGTTATAAAATCAGGGGTCGGCATGCGCAAGGGGGTGCACCCTAGTGCACCTTGCGTGTGCTGAGCCCTCGGAGAGACCAGCTGGCTTTCCCCGTTCCCTCTGAGGCCACTCTGAAATTGGAGCGGCCTCGGAGAGAACTTTCCTTTCCCTCCCCACCTTTCCCTCCCTGTTCCGCCCCAGCCCTAAAGAACCCCCCCCCCCCCTCCCCCCATACCTTTGTTTTGGAAGTTACACCTGCCAGAGGCCCACTACCGGGCGCGATCCCCCTATACCGGAATCCTCGGCCATGTCTCCCGGACCGCCCAGCCATGCCCCCGGACCACCCAGCCTTGCCCCCATCCACGTCCTGCCCATTCAGAAAAGCCCTGGGACATACGCGTGTCCCAGGGCTTTACGTGCACTGCCGGGCATTTTGAAAATAGGCCTGGCGCGCGCAGGGCTTTTAAAATCTGCCACGTAGCGTTTTCACCAATTCTAAAGTGCAGCTGAGGATTCAGCCAGATCAGTAGTGATAATCTTAACTGCAGCCATGGAGAAAGGGACAGTTTAAAACAGAGGCAATGGCCTGATCAAGAGATGTAGGTGAGTTTGAGAGGAGCATTATCTGTAGCTGGGCACACAGCATATAAGGTATCAAGTAACAGCCCTTTAAAGATGCAGATAATTAGGAAAGTGCTGCCCCAGGGCATGCTGCATCCTCCTAGCAGACACAACCATGCACCTTCAAATGGAGAAAATAGCTTTTAAATTAAAAGTTGTTTTTCCAGTGCTGGAGCTCGGCATCCTTCGAGGGAGCTTATGCCGCATAGCCCCAGCGAAGCCCACCAAGGGGCCAGGTTCACCGGCCTTAAGGGATTTAGATTAGAATCCCCCTCCTCCTGCAGTGCGCCCTACCACTGAAACACCAAGCTGAGCAGATGACTTGGCAGTAGCAGCAGGACAGTTCTCATTGTTTTCTTTTGCAATTAAAACAAACAAGAATGACTAATAAACCTACAGCTTTATTAAAGCGTGTTTCATTGCTGTTCTGGACAGCTTCTCTGACAAACAGAATGGACGGACAGATGCCCACATCAAAATTAATAGACATGTGAAACGCGCTAAAAAGGGATCTGGCTTGCCTCAGCTTCCCCAAATAGCAAATGTGGAAGAAAAAAGCCAATCTCACCAATGATAAATGGTAAGTCCGAGGAAAGAAGGCATCTAATTAAAGCCCCCAATGGGAAAAATACAAATGAATAAGTTCAGCCAAGTAGGTCCAATAAATCAAAAGAATTGTATTTCATCAACTGTATCATTCTGATAATTAGGTTTTGAAAGAAAAAGATGCACACATAATGCTACATCGGGAGGGACAGGATACTAAAATAAAAAAACTAGAGAGGCAAAGTTACATCCAGTGTAAAGGATTTAAAAGAGCTACCATACGACCTGGAACAAGGTAAATTAAAGGAAACATACCTTTCAACTGTAAATGCAAAGTCTTGAAGAACAATTCAGCAAAACAGGATGATACTGCAAGCAAAACGTTTCTGTTACAGATAAGATATACACTTGTAAAAAAGGCGCCAAACAATTGCATGACCCAAAACCACCAATGGCACAAACAGTAATAACAGCCAACCACAGCAGCAACCAAAATGGCAGGTACATGCAAAGAATAAAGCAGAACTGAGAAAATGATTCAAAGAACTATATAAAGTAAAAGGAAAGGAGGAAGTGGGGGGGGGGGGGGTCAGAAAAAAGAAGCCCACTCAATTTCCTGGTTGGGCCAATCAAGGACCAAAGTATTTAGAGTAAAAATCCACCGCTGCTGTCTTTGTAAGAGTTGCCAAAGTCATCACCTCTCGAATAGCTAAGTACCTTATCAATCACAAAAAAAAAAAAAAAACCCAAGGTCTTGGATATCATGGTTGGACTCAACCCAGTGAGATACCAGTGGAGCCTCCATGCGGAGGCACCAGAGACTGCTACAATGTTCTAAAATACAAGTCTTATTAGCCTATGCGGTTTTACCTACGTACAAGAGGGGGCAAGAGCATAGAATGATGTAAACTACACCGATTGAGTTGCAGTCGGCGGAGAATCTGAAATGGTAACATTTCTGACTAGTCGGATGCTGGAACATAGTCAACAAAAGTAAGAAAAGGCACGAACGGCAATGACCACATTGTTTGTGGCCATCCAATAGTGTGCCAGTACTAAGTGAACGCCAGGTGGAACACGTAAGTGAATCCCTAAGGTTACATCCTCTACTGAATGGAAAACATGTTATGGTGGTAAATACTGGGTAAAGAGCAAGAATACTCCAATGCTGCTTAATAATAGCACATAAAGGATCAACTCAGTGCGAAAAAGCTAATACATAAGGCATTCTGTGCAGTTTGTAGCAGATTGTACATAAGAACATGCCATATTGGGTCAGACCAAGGGTCCATCAAGCCCAGCATCCTGTTTCCAACAGTGGCCAATCCAGGCCATAAGAACCTGGCAAGTACCCAAAAACTAATTCTATTCCATGTTATCGTTGCTAGTAATAGCAGTGGCTATTTTCTAAGTCAACTCAATTAATAGCAGGTAATGGACTTCTCCTCCAAGAACTTATCGAATCCTTTTTTAAACACAGCTATACTAACCTCACTAACCACATCCTCTGGCAACAAATTCCAGAGTTTAATTGTGCATTGAGTAAAAAAGAACTTTCTCCGATTAGTTTTAAATGTGCCACATGCTAACTTCATGGAGTGCCCCCTAGTCTTTCTATTATCTGAAAGAGTAAATAACCGATTCACATCTACCCGTTCTAGACCTCTCATGATTTTAAACACCTCTATCATATCCCCCTCTCAGCCGTCTCTTCTCCAAGCTGTTCCATTCCCCTTATCATTTTGGTCACCCTTCTCTGTACCTTCTCCATCACAATTATATCTTTTTTGAGATGAGATGACCAGAATTGTACCCAGTATTAAAGGTTGTGGTCTCACCATGGAGCGATACAGAGGCATTATGACATTTTCCGTTTTATTCACCATTCCCTTTCTAATAATTCCCAACATTCTGTTTGCTTTTTTGACTGCCGCAGCACACTGAACCGACAATTTCAATGTGTAATCCACTATGACGTCTAGATCTCTTTCTTGGGTGGTAGCACCTAATATGGAACCTAACATTGTGTAACAATAGCATGGGTTATTTTTCCCTATATGCATCACCTTGCACTTATCCACATTAAATTTCATCTGCCATTTCGATGCCCAATTTTCCAGTCTCACAGGGTCTTCCTGCAATTTATCACAATCTGCTTGGGATTTAACTACTCTGAACAATTTTGTATCATCTGCAAATTTGATTACCTCACTCGTCGTATTTCTTTCCAGATCATTTATAAATATATTGAAAAGTAAGGGTCCCAATACAGATCCCTGAGGCACTCCACTGTCCACTCCCTTCCACTGAGAAAATTGTCCATTTAATCCTACTCGGTTTCCTGTCTTTTAGCAGTTTGTAATCCACGAAAGGACATTGCCACCTATCCCATGACTTTTTATTTTTCCTAGAAGATTCTCATGAGGATGAGAGATCAGGTAGGCTTCATGCCTGCCCGACCAAGATAATATGGCGCCAGGTTTGCTGATGCAAGCCTGGCTGGCATCATGAAGAGGAGGAGGGGAGCCTCGAGGTGGCCGGCCAGCCCCCAGGATCCGCGTACTTCCTGATGCTCTGGGATTGGTGGATCTTTTGAATCACATAGTGGTGGGAGCCGATTGGCTCCTGTGGTGTCTGGTTGGGAGGGGGGAAGAGGAGTTGGAAGAGAGACTACCTGATTCTTAGGGTCTGTCTCTCTTCCCGGCCTGGCATCTGGCGCTGCATCCCACCCGCCCGCGTTATTGTTTGTTGTTGGGGTTTTATCATTGCCGCAGCTTCATTGGGGGGGGGGGGGTGGCGGGTAGCCCGAGCCGATTGGTGGGGGGTTGTGCTGTGGTAACTGGTGGCTGACCTGGCAGGGGAGCAGGTCAGTGGTCCCTAGCCAAACAACTGGGTGCAGTTGTGGCTGGTACGGCTCCTTGCTGGACAGCGGCGGGGATCGATTTATTCGGCTCCTTGCTGGATGGTGGCGGGAGTTGTGGGGACGTGATAAAGGTGGGTTAGCCTGGGAAGCACCCATCTGGCAGGCTGAGATAGCCTGGGTTTATACAATTTGCAGGCTGGGTTAGCCTGGGGAGCGCCCATCTTGCTAGCGTGCGGCGGATGGGTGTAAACAGGGGAAATTCAAAGTTATATGTGTATGGCTCGGGCTCCGGGGTGTTTAATAAAGCTGCGGCCTGTTGACTCCCAAACCTGTGTTTCTATATTATGTGGTTGTAAAGGGGTGGGCTTGGGTAGAAGCGTCAGTCCTGGCTGCCCATATTAAATTTGTCAAACACCTTCTGAAAATCCAAGTATACTACATCTACCGGTTCACCTTTATCCACATGTTTATTAACTCCTTCAAAAACGTGAAGCAGATTTGTGAGGCAAGACTTGCCTCGGGTAAAGCCATGCTGACTTTGTTCCATTAAACCATGTCTTTCTATATGTTCTGTAATTTTGATGTTTAGAACACTTTCCACTATTTTTCCTGGCATCGCCCCTGGATCCCTTTTTAAATAGCCATTCACGATGTGAGAAAAGGGCCTGCTTAAAAGCTGTTCTAATAGTGCGGTGGGGGTAACCTCGTATTATAAACTTCTGTGCCATATCTTGTGCCTGAATTATAAAGTCATTGCAGCTCAAGCAGATATGGCGCAAACGTAAAAATTAACTAATAGGGATGTTATCGTGTAGTGCCCATGGGTGTCAACTCTTATAATCTAGTAAAGTGTTCTTGTCAGTATCATTTCAGTAGATGGTAATAGTCAAAGACCCTTCCTGTTGTTGTGGTTACGTGTGTTTTGGTGGATCCTTGGGTGCTGTGGAAATGACCACGCCCACGGGGAGGAGCCCCGTGAGGAGCCACAGCACTGGGCTAGACTCGTACTACACAAAACACAAGATAGTTCTTTATTAGACAGCTTGAAGAGAGCCACCAGAGGTGGCAGTAGTGAGGCAGTCTCAGGGACCTCGGCAGAGGGAGCCCTTCTGCCCTTGATGACGTCAGGAGGTTCCACAGCAGGTCTCCCAGCGAGGAGATACTGTGGATGAGATAGACTGAGAGTTAGAGTACTCACTAGGTGTTTGCTGTTGGTATGCGATTCCACCAGGTATGTTGTAGAAGGTACAGGTACCGAGGCAGGGAGAGCAGGCCCTCGAGGAGCGAGTACCTGTTCCCTATAAGGCTCCTGAAATAAAGCAGAGGGCCCCCGAGCAGCAGGTACCCAGGTTAGCAGTTACCCCAAAGGGCAGAGAGAGAGCTTCCTGCGGCAGCATAGACAGGAACAGATTTGAGTCCTTGCTAACTCAATGAGCTAGCAAACTAATGAAGGTAATATACCCGGATGGCGTGATGTCAGCATGAGGGAATGCCCTCGAGGTTCGCACCAAGGGTGGTACAAAGACGTGGGTTGCGCGCGCGCACCCTAGTAGGTACCTGGGAGGAGCAATGGCGGAAGGCTGCACCATAGCCGTTCTGGTAGACTCAGTGGTAGCCATCTTTCCCAGGTAAGGGGAGGAGCCGTGAATAAGGTAAGGCAAACGGGGCGAAGCCGTTTAGGACCGACGGACGCAACACCTATTTAGATACTACCATATCTAGAAACGAAACCCATGACCTATGGATGTGATGAACAAAATGTAGTTACGGATCAAAGGATTTGAGCCAATCAAGAAACAAATAAAATTGAATCTGTGTACCACACCAAAGCAAAAAAACATCAATAAACCTAAGCCATTTGATGATAAACAATGCAAATAGGAGCGTCAGATAACCAACAGGACTCAAATTGAGTGATATATAAACAGGCAATGTCAGGGACCATTGCAGCTCCCATAGCAGTGCCACGAATTTGTTAATAAAAACATCCCTCAAGCATGAAATAATTATGTCCCAAAGCTTTCCTAGTTAGATCAACCAGGAAGTACATGGGTATTCTTGAATCAAAAGGCCACTGATCTAGTACATTTCTGTATATGAAACAACCCATAAATTGAATAATCAAACAATAGCATTACCCAGTCTCAAATTCACCTAAATGTGTTATTGTTATGTCTGCTGACAAAGTGTATGTATGACCATCATATAAAAGACACTGTAATCCACTTGTTTTTGGAATCAATGTTCAGGACTATCCCTAGACCACATCTTAGTTTATAATTATTGGTCATGTATATATTATTTTTTCAGAAGTTTTTTTTTTTAATTGCAAATAAAGCGCTTTGAGAGAGAAATTTTGGACTATCGTGACTGTCATCTCACGTTGTTTTATTTGCAATTGAAAAAAAAATAATATACACATGACCAATGATTATAAATTAAGACGTGGTCTAGGATAGACCTGACCATTGATTCCAAAAACAAGTGGATTACAGCGTCTTTTATATGATGGTCATATATACACTTTGTGTTTGTTATTGTTGTGTCTACTGACATTTAAGTGAATTTGAGACTGGATATACTAGTACATTTCTGATCACAGAGATAACATCCTCTTGAGGTATGTTGGTGTAAGGTACTTCAGTATCTAGTGTTACCAAAAATACATCCCCAGCAGGTAATACAATCATATCAAGCATAGTAACAAAGTAGCCTGAATCTTGTACATACAAAGGCGCTAGAGACACAAATGGATGTAAAATGACAAACTTCAACTAAGGCTCAAGGATCGAGCCAATGCCAGATACAATGGGATGCCCCAGGGGTTTCTGTAAACTCTTATGGATTTTCAGAAGATTATATAAAACAGGTATGCTAGGATACCTTTCTGTAAGAAAATCAGCCTCTTTTGAAGTTAGAAAATGAGAATCCAAACCAGAACATACCATTGTGTTAGGACTTCAGCTAACTGAAGAGAAAGATCAGTGGTCAGTTCAGCATAAAAAAAACAAACATTCGATAACTGAATTAGCCTTAGCCACATATTCAATTCAATCCAACAAAACGATGCCTCCACCTTTGCCCACTGGTAGCTCGCTGTGGTTGGCTGTTATTACTGTTTGTGCCATTGGTGGTTTTGGGTCATGCAATTGTTTGGCGCCTTTTTTACAAATGCATAGTTTCTCCATAACAGAAATGTTTTGCTTGCAGTATCATTCTGTTTTACTGAATTGTTCCTCAAGTCTTTGCATTTACAGTTGAAAGATATTTCTTTTAATTTATCCTGTTCCAGGTTGTATGGTAGCTCTAATTGTTTACCCTGTATGTATCTTGTTTAACGATTTTTTTTTATTGCTTTTCAAACATAACATGTGAGTGAATACAACAAGCTGGGCACCGGTGTCCTTCAGTGCCCAACATCAGAGAGCAAAACAAAATCTCTAAGCAAAGGTCCCATATCACAATCGAAATTTATTTTTTTTATTTTAGTGTCCCATCCCTCCCGATGCAGCACTACATTAGAAACCCGTACATATCGGGGGGGCATAGCTATGTGAATCTTTTTCTTTCAAAACGTAATTAGCAGAATGATACGGTTGATGAAATAAAATTCCTTTGATTTATTGGACCTACTTGGGTGCGCTTATTTGTGTTTTCCCCATTGGGGACTAAATTACATGCCAGCTTTCCTTTTATGGGCTTGCCTCAGCTTCCGACAGGGCAAAGTAGGAGACATATGCATGCACTAGACGTTCAAAGTCTGCCAATTTACTGCAGGTTTTTCTGGTGCTTCCCCAGGAGAAAGGCAAGGCATGAGTGACAATAGCAATATAAAGTTGTTTTGGAGAGGGATGACAAATTAAGGAACGTAATGATTTGTGAAACTCTGCTCTTCAGCTGCAGCCATGGCCATGGTGAGTGTAAAAAGGTCTTGCACTAGGGCTTCTCAGCCTGCATCATGTTTGCAATGTCCTGAATGGGAGAATCTGAGTCAAAGAAAGATGTTTTCATCTTAAACTGAAATGCCCTGAACGGAGGGAAAAGTTAAATAGGAAGAAAGTGGAAAATTGTAACATTGTTTGGTAGTAAAAAGGCAATCTCCCCTGTAAAGAGAGAGTTGGCAGGGAAAGTGAGAGAAAATGCTGGCTAAACATCACGACTATGCTCTCTCTACAATGGAGCCTTGATTGCAGGCAACTCATCTCAACAAGCAGAAGCCCCACATCCAGTCCTTCTGTCTGCTCTCCCCCTTAGACTTTGCCTTCTAAAGATCCCTGATCCACTAACGTGGCCCTGTCCTCAATGTCCATCTGGCAACTAGGCTGTAAACACCACAGAACAGGAGGGACTGTCTTTTCTGTAGGGAACCTGTGGTTTTTCTTGCTAAAAGGAATGTATTAACAAGCATGGGGGGGGGGGGTTTCAAAGTGAAAAGATGTTTAGGTTTTACTCCCCCATGTGGGAGTTGTAGATGGTTAGTCCTGGGGGAAATTCTGCGCTACAGCGGAGCACAGAATTTGTGCAGAATTCCCCCCCTGCCAAATTCTGCGCAGAAAATATCAGAGGAGACCCTGCATGCTGCGAACAGAGCACGCGAAGACGAAGGCCCACATGTGCCACGGGACGCGTTCCGTTTGCGGCAAAGATGAAGGCCCCAGTGCATAATTCGCAACGAAGATGGAAGGCCCCTGTGTGCCACGAATGGAGTGTGCTTTGCTCACGGCAAAGATAAAGGCTCCGGTGAGAGAGAATGTGTGTGTGTGTGTGTGTGTGTGTGAGAGAGGAGAGGGGGTGTGAGAGAGGGGAGGGGAGGGTGAGAGAGAGAGCATGGGAGGTAAGAGAGCAGGGGGAGGGTGCTTGCATGTGGGTTTCAGAGAGAGGGAGCCTATATGAGGGGAGGGGGTGTGGGAAAGGGGAGGGTGAGAGCGAGCAGGAGGGTGTGAGAGAGAGCATGGGAGGTAAGAGAGTGGGAGGGGGGGATGCTTGAGTGTGAGTTTCAGAGAAAGTGAGCCTGTATGAGGAAATTGTGAAGAAGTGTGTATGTGTGTGAGAGATTGGGAGCTCATGTGTATGAAAAAGGGATCATGTGTATGTGAGGGTGCTAGCCTGTGTGAAGGGATTGTGTATGTGAGAGACAGAGCCTGTGTGAAGGGGTGCGTGAGAGAGCGACATAGGTTGCCTGTGTGAGAGAGAAAGGGAGCTTGTGTGGGTGTGTATGCAAGAAAGAGGGTCCTGTATGAGGGTGTGTGTATGTGCACTTGAGAGAGGGAGGGACAGAGAGAGCCTGTGTGAGGGGGCAGTACTGAGAACGGGGTCAAACTCTGGGACAGGCAATAGAGTGGAAGGGATTGAGCCTAGAAGTGGAGGGGGGAAGATACTGGCAGGTGGAGGAGTTGGGGGCTGAGAGGGCAAAGTGGCCAGGGGAGTAGGGAGAGCGAGTGGAAGGGACACTCTTACAGTGAATTTCTAGGGAAATTCTGCTCAAAATATTTAAAACAAGCCGTAAAGCCCGTTAAAACGGGCTACATCCCTCTGTCTCTCACCTCCCCCTCATTCTCTCTCCCCTCACTCTTCACCACCCCCCTCCCCCACCCACTCCTCTCCACCCTCCCTCTCCTCTCACTCAGTCCCCCCTCTCCCTCACTCCCTCCCTCCCACTCACTCAGTCCCCCTCTCCCTCCCTCCCACTCACTCAGTCCCCCTCTCCCTCCCTTCACCCACCTCCATTTCCTCCCTGCGCCGTAAGCGCGACTTCCCGCAACCCTCACCCGGCTCCATTAACTCCTCCCGCTCCTGCCGGCAGATCTCGGGGGGGGGGGGGGCGCGGGAGTGACACCCCCCCCGAGATCTGCCGGCAGATCTCGGTGGGGGGGGCGCGGGAGTGACACCCCCCCCCCCGAGATCTGCCGGCAGATCTCGGTGGGGGGGGCGCGGGAGTGACACCCCCCCCCCCCCCGAGATCTGCCGGCAGATCTCGGTGGGGGGGGCGCGGGAGTGACAACCCCCCCCCCCCCCGAGATCTGCCGGCAGATCTGGGGAGGAGAAGCAGCGGCACCGCGCGCGGCGCCGCTGCTTCTCCTCCCGCTCCTGCGGCCCCACCGCCATTTTTTTTTTCTGATCGACATCCTTGCCCGCACATGCGCAGTAGAGCTGTGCTCTACTGCGCATTTGCGGGCCGTCGGTCACAGGCCATTTATAAGGTAGATTCTGCATCTTTAAATAATAACTTTTTCTGTATTAATTTAAAATGTGATTACTTAAAGACTATCATGTAAATTGTGTTATTTTGACCAATATAAAGTTTGCAGAATTTTAAATTTGTGTGCGTAGAATTCCCCCAGGAGTAAGATAGTGAGGTCTTGCTATTAATCATCCTCAAGCACATCAATCCTCGTGGATTTTTAGTTAGCCTTTCATTGAGAAAGGAGCTTTGCCTCCTGCCCCTTTATTTTTTTCCTAATTATTGAAGGGAGCAGAGTCTGGCTTTCCCTTGAGGGTCTGTCTGCCAGCTTGACCCTGTTTGGTGTTATTAATCCTATTTTTGGAGACTTTTCCCTGTGAGAACCTTGGTACCCTTTCAGTGGATTGGGGCAACCCTGTGTAAGGTTAGATCAAGTGTTAGGAAGATTCTGGCAGACCTCTAGCCTCCTTCAGTGGCCCGATGCAGAGGAGTTTCAACTTTAAGTATCCTCTTTAATAGATCATCTCCTCAGCTGGAGCCAAGGAAGAATTTTCCACCTTCCTGTCTCGGTTTTGTTTAGTTCCGCTGTAATTGGTGTTAAAGACTTTTTTGTTCTTTGGAGCAGAGTGCCCTTGGTACCTGGGAGTCAGCGTCCAAGCTATTGGAAAAGAGGTGTCTTTCATTCTGAAGGAACCTGAACATTGGAGGAGTATCTGGGAGGACTGGATTTTTGCCTTTCGCAGAGGAAGGAAATATCTGAAGGTATTTTTGAAACACTGTTGCTGGACTCAAGTGGGATTTGGCTTGACAGGAGAATAGGCACAGGTGCTTCTAGAGAGAGAGCGAAAGAGCAAAAAGTATTGGGAAAGAGTTCAGGAAGGTGTAAGAATTGTGACTTACGTTCTGTTCAATGATTGGGACTTTATTCTGACCACTCCACAGTGGGGAGACATGCAGTGATAAAAAAAAATTGGGACTAAAAGGGAAGATTGAACTACCTTCAATCTGAGTAAACTGAGTAACTGGGAAGAGAAAAAGATCAAGTCTTAGGAAGTGAGCTTCCAAAGGAGTCAAAAGACTTTGCTAATAGAGTGAGGTCACAAGTTTATTAATCTTTCTCTGCTGACTTTCAGTAAAAGAAGTTGGAAACCACCTTGCTTCTCAGAGTGCTTTTTGGGTATAAAAGACTGAGATTATCGTTAGTGCTGCTTACAAGGACGGAAAGGGGCTTGACTGGGACTACTGCAAAAGGGCCTTGTAACTACTGTTCCCCCCTTCACCCCCCCCCCTAGTGTAGTTGCTATCCATGGAGAACTGAGAGAACTGTGTGCAGAAAGGGTCCATCTCTTTTCTTATGTGTCCCTCAGTGCTAGTTAAAGGACCCGTCCCTGCCCAGGGGCTACATGTGCACAACTTGTAGTGCCATATAAATGTTTAGTAGTAGAAGTAGTCTCTTCTCATCCTGTTCCGTCAAGTACACATTAAGGAGCTATCAGGCACTGCGTCTCTCCTTACTCCATCCCATCCAGCTCTCACCTGGAACCCAATTTATAAAAGCTATTTTCCTTACTCTTTATATTGCTTTCATCAGGGAGTCCTACTGTACCCCGTCTCTTTCCCTATGACTTCCCTTCCAGCTCTAGGGAGCCTTCACGTTTGTCCTCTCTCCTTACTTCTTCCTATTCTAGCATCCATCAGGCAGCAGTCATACCTGTCATCCGGCTTTTTTTTTTTTTATTATCTGCTACCCTCTCCCATCTTTGACCTCTACCAAATGACACTGTAATTTATATTAATTTTATTACAAGGATTTATTTCTCACTCTCCTATTGTAGTACTCAAAGCGAGGACACAGGGTTATATGTCACCTTGACCCATTCCTCGTAAAACAGGGACAATCTGCCCGTGACAGCTGGAACCGAGGAATGGGTCGGCGTCCCTTCATTGGGAAGGCTTGGCCCCAGATGCAGTCTGGGTAGCCCCGGTTCTGCCAAAGCATCGGCCACGAAAGGGCTGAGACCAGGATTGTTGGCGGCTGGACGCTTGCCAAAAGGAAGAAGCTGGAGCTCTGGACAGACGAAATCTCCGATTCCCTCCGAATCGAGACCGTGAAGAAAAGGAGCCCCCTCGACTTGGGCCTATCCTCTGGCAGTCGGTGAACCTTGTTCTCTCCCAGGGATTGAATTATATCCTCGAGGTCCTTGCCAAAAAGCAATTTACCCTTGAAAGGAAACGACCCCAGCCGAGCCTTGGAGGAAATATCCGCCTACCAGTTTCTTAACCACAGGAGCAGTCGAGCCGAGACTGCCGACACCATGGATCTGGCCGAAGTCTGTAACAGATCATAGAGTGCATCCGCACTATAAGCGATCAAAGCTTCCAGACGCCCTGCTTGCTGTGCTTCTGCATCGGAAAGACCAGTCTTAGCCTGTAACTGCTGAACCCAGCAAAGGCCCGCTCGCAAGGCAAAATTGCTGCACATAGCTGCTGCACTCCCAGTGCCAAGACTTCAAAATTTTTCTTGAGCTGCAGCTCCAACTTACAGCCCTGAAGGACCTGCAGGATACAATCACCCGTAACCGGGATTGTGGTCTTTTTTTGTGACTGCGGCCACCGCTGCGTCCACCTTGGGCACCCGCAGTATGTCAGTTGCTTCCTCCGGAAGAGGATATAGCTTATCCATAGCCTTGCTAACTTTCAATCCCAGATCCGGGGTATCCCATTCTCTATATAGCAGGTTCGTGGCAGAAAAATGAAAAGGAAAGGAAGTAGCCAGGCCCCTCAGACCCAACAACACTGGTTTCATGGCCCCTAGCCTGGACTCCTCTGGCGGCTCATCTATGCCAAGCTCTCCGAGTATGGCAGGGATAAGTGGAGCCAACTCCTCCCTCCTAAACAGACGGACCACCTTAGGGTCGTCTCCTTCCACAATGTGAAAGCCTCGTGCTGGATCCTGTGGATGTTGATCAGGGTCTGTATCCACCCTCATCGGAGGCTTGCCCTGCGGGTCCTGGTCCCCTGGGTCCGTATCCTGACCCGTAGAATCAGTATCGGTCTGATGAGCCCCTGCACGCAAAAGGCACTTAGCTTTGGAGGACCCAGAGGCTCACTTAGACCGCTTTCGAGAAAGAGACTTAAGACCACTAGAGGAATTTTTACCCCCAGCCTGCAGCTTCCCTTCCCTCCTGGCTTTAAAAGCCTTATGGAGAAATAAAATAAACTCCAAGAAGGAGGGAGAGGAGGAGGAGTCAGAAGCCCCCTCGGGGCTATCCTCCGTTGCAGGTGAGAGAGGCTGTAAAGGTTTGCTCCCTCCAGGAAACCCTGGCTGAGGAGAGACAGGAGGCGGGAGAATCCCCTCCCCCATAGCTGCACGAGTCGCTGATCTAAAAGGCTCCAAAATGGCCTCCGTTCCCGTGCTCAGCTGATCTCGGTGCAGCTACTTCCTTTCCTTTTCATTTTTCTGCCACGGACTTACCTTTAACTATTTTCGTTGCCCCGGAGGATCCCTCCCCCCGAGAAGACACGTCGAGCACAGCCCCTCCCGAGAAAGACGCACGCAGGCCGAGCCACAGGCGAGGCACGCAGACGAGCGCGGTATCAGGCAGTGGGCCTGAGAAAGCTAAAATTCAATTATATAAAAAAATAGAAAAATAATCACGGTCCGCCCAAGCGCTGAGTCAGGGAGGGAAGAGAGAGCCGCAGCACTGGTGACACTGACAGAAAATGAAAGAAATCAAAACTTTTCTTTTTTTTTTTTTTTTTTTAAAGACTTGCCCGGCAGTGGTCCACGATTCTGATCCAGCAGGGTGGAGTGAACCGGGCTCCCCGGTGTCACACCCAGAGCTGCTAGCTTGGAACAAGAGGGCCCTCGACCCTGTAATGCAGCTACCTCAACAACCAGCGGGGGATGGTCCCCTCAAGTCCTTACAAACCCCGCTCAGGACAGAAACTGCTCCTTTTTTTTTTTTTTTTTTTTTTTTAAATCAAAGTAAAAATGTTTTACAGACCGAAAACTCTCTAACTCACAGAACCCGCTACTCTAACTAACTCCACTAAGCAATCAGCACAGGTTGTAGGCCTTGCACCTCCACCATCTGCTGGAGACAGAGAAATACTGCCGGACTGTAGATGGCACCATCCTATATAAGGCGGAGTTTTGTTTTGAAAACTTCTCTGTCTCCATCTGCTGGGGGGGGGGGGGGGGGGCAAAACCCAGGAGTCTGGACTGATCCGGGTACGTACAGGGAAACAGGGTTATCAGCCGCTTACATCTGAATGATAAAAAAGAAAATAGAGTCATGGGAGTGGTTGGGGGCAAGACTTTAGGGTAAAAGTGTGGAGGGCATGTAGGATATAAAGAATCAGGGAATGGGACAGGGAGATAAGGATAGCATAAGTGTAACGTAAAAACAATGGTTTGTTTTACAGTCCCTCCCCCCCTTTCCCCTCATTCTCATCTCAAACACAGGAGATCAAGAAGGAAATGAAAAGCAAGCTATGTCCTGGGACCATCAGATAGTGGAGCGTATTTTTAAAATTATGTAGAACCATGTACAGGAAATAAACCTCTCTGTGGATTACAGCCTCCTTCTGTTTCCATGAACAACTCCCCTCATGGCGGAGGTCAAGCATTCTGCACGGGAGGAGAAACTTGATCCTTGGTTTAATATAACATGCCTGAAAATGACACCAAGATTTCAGAAACTGAAAAGAAGGTGGAAGCCCGGGAACAGCTCTGCCCTCACTAATTATTTCTTAAAGCCTAATTTAATAAGAATTTTTCCCCATTCTTTGTCTGTCGAAAAAAAACTTAGTAAATTAGGTCCTTAGTTATTTAAGGCCTTAAAAGCAGGACTTCCCAAACTGCTGGTCAGGACCCCAAATCGGATCACATAACCTTCAACTGGCATCATTTTTCAGGTGCCAGACACAGCATTCGTGGTGGAAATTAGTGTGGAGCCCATAGCCAGCATGCGCTCATAGATCCTACAATGGCACTGCCCTTGCTTGGGTTTCTGTGGCCCTGAATGAGAGGATGAGTTGGAGTGCAGAGAGAGTGAGAGAGTGAGTGATTGTTGCAGGGGGACTGCACCCCCGCTAACTTCTGGTCATCCTCTGGGGGTCCTGTGAAGTTTCAAGAGCTAAAATAGGGTCATATTGGCTAAATGTTGGGAAGCCCCGTCTTCAAGGAAGTCAAGCAAAGGAGGAAAGAGGAAAAAAAAAATAAGAGAGTAAGACATCGCAGAGAAGGCTGTAAAATTTCTAACTCCCTGGCTCCCAAGCTATTTCATTCAAGACAATTTGGAAAAATCCTAGAGTCTGTCACACAATGCTTAACTCCTAAAACACATGCAGTGCTTTTCATAGTATCAGTGTGATGACAAATGCATGAAATCAATGACAGACTGCTATAATCTTACCCTGGTTTTATTTTCCTACACTCATGAATTTTTCTGTTAGATGTTCCTAATGAGGCTTCATCCCAGGAACCCACCTGAGAGCGTTCCAGGAACCACAGATTGAGATTTGCCCTATCTAGAAACTGCTACTGGAGATCCCTTCAATAAAAGATCTTAGAATAGCTGAAACAAAGGAAAAAAAATCATTTTCTTGCTTAACCCCTTCTCTTTGCACTGCACTACCTAGTGATTTATGTTCCTGGGATGACTATTTCTCTTTTAGAAAAATCTAGTAAAACTTGGTTTTTTGGCTTTGCTTTTGTCTGATTCTGGACATTACTGTATTTCTCTGATTTACATCTTTATTATGTTAATTGTTATTGAATGATAGTTAAATATAGGTATAATTATGGTGCCTGTGTTTCTTATTTATGTTTATTGCATGCATGTTTTATAGATTGCGTTCACCAAAAGCCTTCCTTGGAGGGATGGTTTATAAATATGAAGATTATATAAAATAAATACTGCTGTGGACTATGCAAAGAATTTGCTGTAAAACCAAATATTAAAAGTTAAAAATGTCTGATGATGCTGTATTGCATTACACAGGAATTTGAAAAGAAAGACTCAGAATTTTTCAGATATATTTCATTCTTCATAGAAACAGAATAAGAATGAAAGTATTTAATTTTATTACAAATTGTATATGCCTTCCCCGAACCAAAGGCTGACCAAAGTGGCTTAAACACACACACACACACACACACACACACACACACACACACACACACACAGAAATAGATCCTAGTTGATCTTTGGCTTTCCATTCACTTCTTCATAATTTCCATTATACTACGCTACCTCTGCCAAAAGAGAAACAATGTGAATAATATAAGATGTTCTGTGCACCTCAGGGCAGCCAGAAGCTCTTTGCCTCGCATTCCTCTCACCCAAAGGTCACAGAACTACTTTCCATGCTGTCAGATATCACTCACAATACCCCAAAACATACGAATGTCATCAGTCACCGGTGCTAGAAAAATGCTCAGGCAACTCAAATGAAAGGATGGAGGGGGAAACAAAAAAAAAAAAAGATGCAATAAGCAGGAAGACAGGAGCTAAAGCACAGTACATGTGAATGAATCTCACCATTGGGCTATCCTGAGAGCACCACCGGCTATGTAAACCGTGCAATTGCACAGGGCAGTACACCTGGTGGGGCGGCATCGGGAGCAGGAAAAGGCCCGAGGTGCTGCCGGTGGACTCGATCTCACTGGCAGCGGAAGAAGGAGGTCCGTGGTGCTGCTGGAACCCCTTCTGGCAGCTCCTCAGGTGCTGGCCCTGCGGTATTCAACACTGGCTAAAATGAAGATGAGGGCCTGTAAAATATAAGGGCCGGATTTTTAAAAGGTTACGCGTTGCCGGGCCTATTTTTAAAAGGCCCGGCAACGCGCATAAAGCCCCCGGGACGCGTGTAAGTCCCAGGGCTTGCAAAAAGTGGCAGGGAGGAGACGGGGCCAGAGGCTCCAGGCACAGCGGACATTTGGGATTGCACACCAGCAAAGAAGAAAAAAAAGGTAGAGGGGGGGGGGGGGGGGGGGGAAGGGCACGGGAGAATGCAGTGCGGCTCGGAGAGGGCTTGGCGCGCGCAAGGTGCACAATTGTGCACCCCCTTGCGCGCGCCAACCCCGGATTTTATAACAAGTGCGCGCATGTTATAAAATCGGGCGTACATGTGTGTGCGCCGGGTAGCACGCGCACACATGTACGCCCGCGCGCTCCTTTTTAAGATCTACCCCTAAATGCATAACTTTTAAACTGTTTGTGTGGAGCAGGCCAAGGGAGGAGGTTGTGGGGTGAAGGGGCGTTGTGCAAGGCTATAAGGTTCACCTGGGGCACCCAATACCCTTGCACCAGCCATGGGTTCGGGGGGGGGGGGGGGGGGGGGGTCAGTTTTTAAAGTTTGCATCACTGAAGAGAGCCAGGCTTTTTTTTTTTGGTGGGTCCGGGACAAAGAATGAATGACCGGTGGGGGGAGGGGCAGCACAGTACTTATTCGCACAGGGCAGCAAAAAAAAGCTAGCACCAGCCCTGTAAAGGAGAGTAGAGTAAGGTGCTGTGATGCAGAAGCCCTGCGCAGCCCCAGCCTGAACTGTGACCTGCTCTTCTAATCGGTGCTATTACTTCATCCTTGACATCAGCTGTGTTAGAACTCACCTGATTTTACCAAAAAGGAAATAAAATAAAAAGTAGTGATCTACGTAAAGATGATGGCTTGGACTGCTTGCATTAGCGGTCACTTCATCAGAAGCAGAGCCACAGTCATGTGCAGACGAGGAGAGAGCTGCATTAGCAGAAGGGGCATCTTGAAACTGCATCAGCCATTAACAAGCAGCCCCATATGGGGCAGGAATTGGGCATATGCTTTAAACATGTTCAGTTCCGCTTCCTGGGCCAGCTGGGGCTAAGGATCCTGTGGAGGCAGCGATCACAGCCTCTGCAGGAGTCCCAGTCCTAGGGGTTGGGCTTAGCATCTGTGAATTCAGGGTTCTTGCTATGTAGCTCTCAAGCAAGCGCTGTCACTGCAATCACTGTGTTCAGTGAGCTGGTTGAGGAGGGGGAGAAAACCACCTCTGTCAGGCTATGGATGCCCTGAGTGAAGGCTCAGGGCATCCATAGCCCGACAGAGGTGGTTCCAACTGAGCTGGAAATCCAAAGAAGCAGGATGAAACGGCTGGGCAGGGGAAAAAAAAAAAAAAAAGTTACAAAAACCCCAAAAGTCAAGTAGGTAGAAATACAAATGTACTGAATTAGCCCTGATTGAGTCACTGTAGCAGCCATCTGAGCCTAAAACAAGGTTGTCAATGATTTCAAGTATAAGTAACAGATTAATTCACTCCTAACTTTACCCCATTGCATGCATGGACTTGTAATTATGATTTCCTTTTGAGGAAAAAAAATAAAAAAGGTGCTACATCTCCAAGCATACATGGGATAAAACTAGGAATGGTAAAGTCTGTCCCTTCTCATATGGAACTGCTGGTAGCCGTAGCCCAGAGGTGGCCAACTCCAGTCCTCAAAAGCACAAACAGGTCTGGTTTTTACACGGCCAGTGCAAGAGCATTTGGTGCTCTAGGCAAAACGTTTGTCATAAGCCCCCTCTCCCAACTTCCCTCTAGCACAGCACTCCCTCCCTATTGACAGCAGTGGCTCCAGAACAGGGCTTCCTTCTCTGACAGTATTAGCTCTGGCACAGCTCTGACAGTATTAGCTCTGGCACAAACTCCTGACAGCTCATGCTGTCAGGAGTTTGCCACCCAGAAACTTTTGGCGCTCTAGGCGAACAACACCTAGTTTGCCCAATGGAAGCACCAGCCCTGGATTTTCAGGATATTTTATGCATATTCATTGTGAATATCTGAATACAATGGAAGCAGTGCACGTAGACCTATCTCATGGACCTTCATTGTGGATATCCTGTAAACCAGAGCCTGTCTGTGGCTGTTGAGGACTGCAGGTGGCCACCCCTCCTCTAGCCTTAAAAGTAAACTGCATTCTCTGTATAATGTGCAGTATTTCAAACTGCACACAGCAAGCTGCATCACTCATCCTATGTCAATTAAAAATGTTACTGCTGTCACTATTTTGGAAAATATTTAAACTGCTTCCCTGCAGTTCACTCCCGGACCTTCCTTGGGTAGTAGGTGTGTTCAGAACAGTGTCACAAACCCACTGTACTTGGAATGGGATGGACCTTTCCCGGAACAAGAGTGGAAAATGGAATTATGTTCTGTATCCCGAATCCCACAAGGTATAAAATAAAGCCAGCTCTTCTTCATTAGCTTTGATGCTTACCAGAGAGGCGAAGATGCAATCAGACGACAATTAAAGGAAATCATAATTAACTTCATTACACTATACATATTATAGTTAAGTAGCGAGGCCTGTAGCAGAACTGCTAGAGATGTACTTGAATCACCGGTAAAATTACATTTTCCATGGGAGAAGAAAAAAAAACCAAAAAACTGTAGCAGGAAATGATCTTGTTAGTCTTCTCCATTTCCTCTGGGTTTGTTTCTCTTTAACTGAGATGGGATGGGACACCTTGTTTAGCTAAAGTTTAGAACCCGCTAGAGCTTTTGTGACTTTGCATTTTGACTTAAAAAATAAGATTTTTTTTTACTTTATGTTCTTGATTTTTTTTTTATTTGATTAGTTGTTTTTTTTGGGTTTTTTTGTTATGACCCCTGCAGATGATAATGGGGGAAGTAAGGACAATGTTCAACCAAAATACTCCCAGGACTTACCAACTGGCCCCCATTTCTTTTTATAATCAAACTAATACAATCCTAGTTTTATCCCCAATGTATGCATGGTCTTGGATTTCCCTTTAAAAAAAAAAAAGGGGGCAAGACTTCAAGTCCGCACATGTAAGAGTATAATCTGGAAAGCCAAAATTGGAATAGCAGATCTCAAAAAACTGGAGAGGATTAGTAACCCTTCCATAGTTTATGTTACATTGAAGATGTTTCAGTACGTTCAGTGACAGCACCAGGCACTGGGAGATAAAAACCTGGCTTTTTAAACAAGCTTTCTACAAAACAAACTGAGAATAAGTTGAGAAATAAAACTGGCAGTAACACTCCAAACAACCAGCACTCAATTTTAATGTTAATTAATAGTATACAGCACACTTTTGAAAAGGACCAGATTTGTGACACTCAATCAAAATAGTCTTTATTTTGAATTTTGTTGTAACCAAAACCTTTTGGCACCATTATACTCGTATATCCCAGTTCTTTATTGAACATAACTATTTGTGCCTTTATGTAAACCATTGTGATGGTATCTAACTTAATGACGGTACAGAAAAGATTTTAAATAAATAAATAAATAAAACTGTAGGGTGGTTTACAACAGGGTTCAAAGCCACATGGGAAGTACTGGAGCAGAGAGGTTAATGGCAATTTCCTTTGGTCTGCTTAACATAAAATGGTGTCCATTACTTTCTGCAAGCCATACCCTTAAACTCTTCCCCCCCCCCCCCCCCAAGTTTTCAAAGCTCAGCATGTTTGAAAAGAAAACAATGTTTTCTGAAATTGCCTAGTTAATTTTCAGGTAGTTCCAAAAGGTTTTGCAGAATCTAAAACTCTTCCAAATTCTACTTTCAGTGCCCACAAAACTAGACACTCATTCCATGGTCTCATCATCACTGTCTTCTGTGTTTTTGTTTTGTTTAACTTTTTGGAAGCAGGGAAGAGGTCAGGGAATGGATATTTTATCACAAGCTTGAACATGATCAAGGAAAAAGTACTTTATAATATAAATAACTAACTAAAACAATTCATCTGTAACAGCTTGGATTCATGAGACCATAAAGCCAAAAAAAAATGTATCTAATGCTGCTATATATTTAGGGACCTTTGTTTTCAGTTTTTATTTATTTTCCTTGGGAATTTATCAGTTTATTTTAACAAATAAAAATGGGAGAAATAAAGTAGAACAAATGAGTCCTTTATTTCCACTGATTTTTCTCTAGTTTTTGTTCATTATAATAAACATACAGACTAATTATTCACTCAGATATATCACGTGTCATAAAAAATCTAAATCAATGCACAATAATAAATTATAAAACCCACAAACCACTCTCAACATGTTCTAATACAAAAATAATCTTTCTTGTCAAGCAGTAGGATTTGAAGACAGAGTGTGTGCCTTTGAACCATAATGCCATGTATTTTTCTCTTCTATTGGATTGTAGGATGTTTTCGCTTTCTGTGTTAACTGGTTTACCCCCCCTAGTTTATTGTAAACCGGTACGATAAGACTTGGTCTTGAGCATCGATATATTAAAAGAACTTAAATAAATAAATAAATAAATAAAATAATATATTAAACTGAATAGGTTCTAGATTTCATTGATAAAACAAATTCTCTCCACTGCCAAAAAACATAAGAATATAAGATATGGTATACTGGGTCAGATCAAAGTCCATCAAGCCCAGCATCCTGTTTTCAATAATGGCCATCCACAACACAAGTACCTGGCAAGTACTCAACCAGATTTTCAACACCGAGGATGTGAGAACAAAATGGCTGCTGTGAGAGAAAGAAGCGCTTAGAGAGCTCTCCCGACTCGTCGAAAATTTTACCTGCTATCCGAACATGCCACATACAAAAAGAAAGGGTAAGGTGAGGGAAGGATCCTCGACTCCCCAGACGCCTACCCTACAGCAGACTAGAATAAGAGAGTTCTTTACCACAGCGGGAAATGTTCCGGGAGAGCCGGCTGCAGCGTCTGAGGGGGAGCAGGCTCTGGTGCTGCTCGGCGAAATATCTCTGAGCCCCGGAGCACTGGCAACTCCTTCTCCTCCTGTCCACTCTAGCCCGCTGGGCCCGACCCTAAACCACGGACAGATGTCATTTGTTGGGGAAGTGGCTGTCGAGGTGGATCCAGCTGTTTGTCCGGTGGGGCAATCCCAGAGCGGAGATATGTTAACCGCTCTGTGTGAGGCTAATATTGGAGGACTAAGTAGCACTGATGGAGTTTTTCCAGCAGGGCCTACACAAGAAAGGAGTCAGATGGAACACCCCAAGGAACCCATGGATCAACAAAAAGGTTTGCCTTTAAAGTTACTTGAAAAACCTTCGGTAGTAACTCTGGAGACAGTATGGATTGCATTAACTTTGCTGGAAAATGCTATTTTGTCTTTAACTACTGTGATAAAAGACTCACAAACACAACTAAATACCGTGAATCCAGTGGTGGTGAATCATTCAAAAAAGAATCGGTGGTTGAAAACGCCCTTTATTTAGTGATGCCCGACTCTGGCCAAGTTTCACTCTCTCTCATAGAGCTGCCTCAGGGGCAATCAATTAGGACAGGACTGATATCTGCAAGGTAATTGCCACAAAAATATATGTAAGCTCATCAAATACCTGTAAAAGACACAAATTATATTCAGTCTGCAGCCGTCAATAGCGATCCAATCGGGGTCTGCAGTAAGTGCCGTCAACCAGCACCATTCGCACAAGTTAATCTCCCCTAAAGAACAGTTCAAAAAGTATTTACAAGATGTACTGTCTTGGCCTATTGGAGAATCTTTGAATGTTACAAAAATGTATTTCCTTAAATGACCAGAGACAAGATGGTATGAATGTGAATACTCAAGCAGAAATGCCTCAGATGGAGTCATCTTTAAAGGATTTAACAGGCTTCTTAAAAACTATACAAGACGAACAAGCAGAAAAAAGAGGGACGTTAATTGTCAGATTTATGATATCCACCGAGCGGGATAGTGTGTTAAGATTATTTCTCAGAAATCGCAATAAAATGTACTTGGGAGAAAAAAATCTGGGTTTCTCCCGATATAGTAAGATCTATGCAAGTATGTCGGAAAATATTTTTGGCACTGTGTCCCAGAGCACGCCAGATGGGAGCTCTGATAACTATAAGATTTCCCTGCAAATGTATTATGAAAATAAATAATGCAAGTTATGTTTTCATGGAACTTGATCAGTTAGAGAAATTTCTAAGTTCACATGGGGATATTGGGGTAGATTCTGTTAGAAATGCCAGTGTATAGATAAATGTACCACATTTTCTCTCTTTCCTTTCTTTATGAGATGTACATTGTATGATAGAACAAAATGAAACTGAAGCAACCTCAATTACATAGTAACTTAAGGGAAAAGTTAAATTTATGTATACAACTTTTTTGATTTCCTATTGAAATAAGATGTGTAATGATATTCCCTGTAAACTCCATGACATGCTGATACTGTCTTAGTTTATTATAAAACTCAATAAAGATTAAATATATAAAAAAAAAAAAGGGGGGGCAGATTTTCAAAAGCTATGCGCGTAACCCGAGAAAATCTTCCCCTATGCGCGCCGAGCCTGTTTTGCAGAGGCTCGGCGGCGCGCGCAAGCCCAGGGACGCGCGTATGTCCCGGGGCTTTCAAAAATGGGTGGTCCGGGGGCGGGGCCGAATCCTCCGGCGCAGCGGCCTGTGCCGGGGGATGGCGAGCCGGCTCGGGCAGGCATAACTTCGGAAACAAAAGGTAGGGGGGGATTTAGTTAGGGCTGGGGTGTGAGCATCGCAAAAAAAGTTCCCTCCAAGACCGCTCCGATTTCGGAGCGGCCTTGGAGGGAACGGGGAAAGCCATCGGGGCTCCCCTTGGGAGCCCCGATGGCTTTCCCCGTTATAAAATCGGGCGTAGATTTGTTCGCGCCAGGTTGCGCGAACAAATCTACACCCGCGTGTAGTTTTTAAGATCTGGCCCTAAATGAATAGATCCCAGGCTACTAATCCATATCGATTAATAGTGGTTTATGGACTTCTGCTTTAGGAATTTATCCAAACCTTTTTAAAACCCAGCTACACTAACTGCTGTAACCATATCCTCGGCCAATGAATTCTAGAGCTCAATTATATGTTGCACGAAAAATATTTTCCTCTGATTTGTTTTAAATGAGCTACTTGCTAACTTCATGGAGTACCCCCTAGTCCTTCTATTATCCAAACGAGTAAATAACCAATTCACATTTACCCATTCAAGTCCTTTCATGACTTTGTAGACCTCTATCATATCCCCCCCTCAGCTGTCTCTTCTCCAAGCTGAACAGCCCTAACCTCTTCAGCCTTTCCTCATAGGGGACCTGTTCCATCCCCTTTATCATTTTGGTTGCCCTTCTCTGTACTTTCTCCAGTGCAACTATATCTTTTTTGAGATGCGATGACCAAAACTGCACACAGTATTCAAGGTGCAGTCTCACCATGGAGCGATACAGAGCCATTATGACATCCACCATTTTATTTGCCACTCCCTTCCTAATAATTCCTAACATTCTGATTGCTTTGCACACCAAGCCGATTATTTCAATGTGTTATCCACTAGGACGCCTAGATCACTTCCTGGGTGGTAACTCCTAATGTGTAACCTAACACTGTGAAAGGTATGTTTCCTTGAATTTTTCCTGTTCCAATTTGTATGGTAGCTCTAATTGTTTACACTGTATGTTTCTTGCTTTTTTTTTTTTTTTTTTTTTTTAGTGTCCTGTCCCTCCCAAAGCAGCATACCCACTAGTTTATAAGCCTTCCCCAGATGTGTTTTGTAGGGGCAATTAACAGATTACTCCTTAGGATCCTCCTGGCAACTACTGAAAGAGAAGGCAAAGTCAGAAGTAGAGGCAGTTCTATGCCCTCCATATGTTCCCTTTCCACTGGGAACCACTCACTTGAAGCTTTTGGAATAAACCACTGTCGTACACACATCAGCTGGGCTGTCCAGTAATAACTCTGGAAATCTGGTAATCCCATGCCTCCCTGTGATTCTGGGCTACACAACACCTCCCAATACGCACCTCCTTATTATGCCAAATAAAATTCTCCATCTGACCATTCAAGTCCATAAAAACTGACTGAGGCACATTACAAGGGAGGTGCTGAAACAAGTACATCAGTTTAGGCAAAATATACATCTTTATCAAATTTATTCACTACAACCAAGAGATGCATAAATCCAACCAATCTTTAAGATCCTTTCTAATAGTCTCCAAAAGTGGTGAATAATTTAGGAAAAATAACTCCCTAAAGCCAAGGGTAAATCTAATGCCCAGATACGTGAACCCATAAGAAACATGTCTCAAATTCCTGGGCAACGAAATCCTATCCCTAAAAGGAAAATCCTCTGATTTAATGTAATTTATCTGATATCCAGATAATGTTCCATACTCAACAAATAGCCGCACCAAGACGAGACCAGAAACTTCCAAGTGCGTCAGGTATACCAGAACATCATCCACTTATAAGGAGACTTTATGTTGAACCCCTTCCACCTCCTGTATCTTTGGTTACTCCCGAATCGCCTGAGTGAGAGGCTCAATGGCAATATCAAATAAGAGAGGGGATAGGGGGCATCCCTGTAAAGTTCCATTGGCCACCAAAATAGGAAAGGTAAGCTTCCCATTAACCTAAATATATGCCTTAGGACTATTATATAAAGCTCGTACCCATTTATTACATTCCTCTGGGAACCCAGAACTCTCCAGGGCTTGAAATAAATATGACCACTGAATCCTGTCAAAGCTTTACTGTCATCCAAGGCTAAAACAGCCCCTTCAATTCTACATGTCTTAACCACATGCAAAATACTAAAGAGTCTTCTGGTATTATCTACTGTCCATCGCCCTTTTATATATGGTCCCAATTACAATATTTTTGCCAATATTTTGATGTCTGCATTAAGCAGAGAAATGGGTCGGTAAGAATCTATCTCCAATTCATTTCCTTCTTTTTATATGGAAAGTTATATGGGTGTCATTTATCTCTCCGATGGATTCTGGGGAATCTCTTACAAAGTTAAAGAGATCTTTTAATCTGGCCAAAATAAGCACATTACACTTCTTGAAAAAAGTCGATATGGTAACCATCCGAGCCCAAACCTTTACCCGATGCCAACACTCCAACAGTTCTCTGTACCTCAGACATAGTAATGGGAGTCTTAATTTCCTCCACTATAGACTGCAGCAGTGAAGGAAGTCCAAGACCCCGAAGAAAAGGCCCCATTTCCTCAGTACTATCATGTGCTGAGCCCTGACAGAGATTGGCATAGTAGGCACGAATCACCTCCACCAATGATTGATCATTATGGACTATTAGCCCTGCAGAGGATCTAAGCTTATAAATCTGAGTACGTGACTATCTTTACCTGACCGTCCAGGCCAATAATGCACCTGTCTTATTTCCATGTTCATAGTATCTGTTCTTGGTATACTACAGCACCATTTCCATTCTCACCTGAAGTAGTTTCAGCTGGTCTCATACCCCGACCAGCTGGAAATATGTTCTGGCCAAGCAAATCTGCTTATGTTTCCTTTCTACTATTAAAATTGTGGCCTCCAATCTGGTCTGTTCAGCTAAACTCCTCTTTTTTAAATGACTAGCATAACTAATTATAGCTCCCCTCATCACTGCCTTCAGAGTATTCCACCAAACTTCTGGATCATATACTTCGGGGTCATGATGGTAATCAAATTCCGAGATTGTCTTTTCCACCATTTCCCTACAATCTTGTTTACCCAGTAAAGAAAGGTTGAGACACCATCTACACCCTCAAGCACCCCCTCCCATCATATCCAGGGATACTGAGACCGGGTTATGATCTGAGAAATAACTCTACAATATGTCGCAACTAGCTACTCTCAATATCAAAAAGTGTCTGAGCATAGAAAAAAATCAATGCGACTGTATGTGTTATGTCTAGGGGAGTAACAAGTATAGTCACAAAACAATGGAAAACTATTCCGCCATACATCAACTAAGCTAAACATCTGAACCTGTATTGTCAAGGACCCCGGCATCTTCCAATAAATATTAGAAGAGGAACAATCCACTCCTGGGGCCAAACAGGCATTCCAGTCTCCACCCGCCACCAAAGGAATGCCAAAAAAAAACCCCAACTGAGCCATGAGATCAGAATAAAAACTGTTGGAGTCACAGTTAGGGCCATAAATATTACCTATACCAAATTCCAACCACTGGAGAAGGCACCGCAACAGGATATATCTCCTTTCCACATCCATTTTTGAAGCAATAACCTGTAATGGAAGAGACATATACTAAAATACAAACCCTTCTTCTCTGGGATGTTTAGAGAGCTGACCACAGCTGTCCCACCCAACTCTCTTGAGTTTATCATGCTCCACACAGGAAAGGTGTGTCTCCTGTAACCGCACTATTTGGGCCTGTGATCTCTTAAGAAATTGCAATAAATTCTTCCTCTTGATTGGGTGAGAGATACCCCTTATATTTAAAGAAATGTATTTATTTATTTTATTTAGATTTTTACATTCTGCTTTTCGCACTTTTTTCAGCGCTTCAAAGCGGATTACATTCAGGTACTGTAGGTATTTCCTATCCCCAGAGGGCTTACAATCTAAGTTTGTACCTGAGGCAATGGAGGGTAAAGTGACTTGCCCAAGGTCACAAGGAGCGACAGTAGGACTTGAACCCTGGTCTCCTGGTTAAGTTAATTAATTTAAATTAAAGTTAATCTGTCCCATTCAACTACCAAAATGGGTGTTCCAACATCTAGCTCTGTGGACTCAAGAGTCCCAGCAACCGTGTACTCATAAGGAAGCCTGTTATAAGCGGTTGTGTCCGTCGGTTCCCGACGCCCTCTCTCCACCCTCCTTACCTCTTTGGTGCCTCCCTCTTCACCTGCAGGAAGATTGACTGCCGTGGCGTTCTTCTGCCAAAGTCCTCCGGGGTCCCCGGACCGGCTAGACGCTGCAACCCGCCATGTTTCCTGGAGGCCTAGGGGCGCGCGCGGCCCCGACTGAAGTACCAGCGATGGCGCGAACCTCGGGGGCGTCCCCCGAAGATGACGTCACCCGTGACAGATATATAAGGTCTTAGAATTTGCTAACAGTTTCAGTTAGCAAGGGTTACTCTACCTAAGCTACTCTGCCTCCTCAGACTTACTAGGGGTACCCGCTCCTCGGGGGCCTCGTTCTCTCCTTTGTTTTTCAGGTGACAGTCTGGAACCGGTATTTGCTCCTCGAGGGCCCTCGTTCCCAGACTTACTCAGTACTCTCTTCTGCCTGGAAGTCATCACTGCCAACTACATCAGTGAGTTACCATCGCTCTCTCAGAGAGCTTTCCCTGGAACCCGGTTCTCACTCCTCGAGGGCCTATACATTCCAGCTCCTGGGCTTCTATGAGACATTGTGTGAGTGTTACCATCTGGTTCAGTACATGAACTCTGCATGCCCTGCCTACTCACTATATTTCAGTTTCTCTACAGCTCAGCCTCCAGGGATCGCTCTTCCAGTATCTGAGGGACTACAGCCCAGCCGGGCATTCCAGCTCACTACTGCCACCTCTGGTGGTTCAGTATACTGTCTAATAAAAGAACTAGTGTGTGTCTGTCTCCGTACTCTGAGCCTGATTGGTGGTCCCTCTCGGGATCTTCCCCCGGGGGCATGGTCATCTGCCACCGGTCCAAGGATCCACCCACAACTCTCCTAAATAACATCATAAGCCAAGTAGTTGTGTAAATGTATCTGTGTTTTAACAGCTTGAAAATATCCTACCACTCCTTCCCAACAAACCATCCAATCAACCACCCACCTCCCTCAATGACCACCACTCCCCTACCCTCCCCTAATTGCCAACTGAAAAACTTTGAGCTGTTGCCCCATAGCTTCCTCTCCCTCCCACCATTTTCATTTCATTTATTTATTAAATCGCTTAACAGAAAAAAGTCCTAAGCGATGTACAGGCAGAAAATAAAAACATTAATAAAAAGAACATATAAAAACAAAACAGATATAATAAAAATTTAAGCTGCCACATTGCGTAAGAGAGTCAATGCGGAAGGCCTTAATAAAATGCTTGTTTTAGTAAAAACCTCTTTAAAAGAATTCAAAATTTTTTAATGCAATCCAACATTCAGAGTTCCATAGGTAAGGAGTTCCAAAATATGGGTACCGCCCCATGTTGTTGTAAGATGGGCATGTTTAATAGAGGGTACATCGAACAGACCAGGTTGAGATGATCTCAGTTGACAAGATGGTTCATATAATTTTAACAAGGCATTGGACCATGGACAAGCACTTGAGTTAATGAGTTTAAAGATTTTCATACCAACTTTATAGAAGATTCGCTGCTGAATCGGAACCCAATGCAGCTGTTAAGTGCCAGAGTAATATGTTCATATCTTTTTGTTCCTGTAATTAATCGTGCAGCAGAGTTGAGTAACAATTGTAGTGGGTGAAGTGATTTTGACAGAAAGCCTAAATAGAGACTGTTACGATAATCAATGTGTGGAAATAGTACAACAATCTTGGCTATACAAAGATGTCTCAAACCTGCTAGTACACGTAACTTAAAGAATCCTGTTTTAATTATGGATTTCATTTGTGGTTGAAAAGTGAAAGAAGAATCAATCTGGACACAAACTTTTTATGGGTACTTTGATCCGAAAATTCAAGTTGTCAAATGAGATAGAATCATGGTGAAAGGTAGAGTGTGGTCTCAAAATTAATAAAAATTTTGTTTTTGACATATTGAAAGATAGACAATGGTTGTATCAAAACAAACTAACAGAGAAAATACAAAGATGAAGATGATGCTCCAATGTTTGATCCCAGGTTGGATATAATGAAATGAAAAATTGAATGTCATCAGAATACAATTTATAACCATCAGTGACACTTGCAAGAAGTTTAGCAACTGGAGCCAGGTAGATGTTAAATAAAACAGCTGATAAAGCAGACTCTTGTAGAACACCAAATTTTACTTGATGTGACCGATTACTAAGGTAAGCTGAGAACCAATTTAAAACATTCCCCGAGATACTACATTTTCGAAGCCAAAATCTAAGAATGTCGTGATCAATGGTGGTGAAGGCTGAAGAGATATCCAAGGAGACAAGTAAAAATTGGTGTCCACTGTCTAAACCTCTTTTGATAGTATCTATTAGTGATGATAAAAGGAGTTCAGTACACAGAGAGCATCTGAACCCAAGCTCGTGGGGAGCTAATATCTCCTTTTCTTCTAGAAATGCCGTTAGTTGCTGCAAAACAGCACTTTCAGTAACTTTTGAGATGAAAGGTAAAGATGAGATAGGCCTATTGTTTATTGCATCAGTGCAATCTAAATCGGATTTTTTTAGAAGTGGTTTTACAACTGCTTTTTTTTAGCTGGTCAGGAAAACAGCCAGATTGAAGTAATTTACTATCTATGGCTGTTAGTAAAGGAGTAATGGAGTCTCTGATAGCTTTGAAAAGAACAATTGGAGAATTGGTAGAGGGACAGACTACATTGTTCATTGAGGAAATTATATTGGATACTTTGAGTTGCGAGACGTCATTAAAAGATGACCAGGTTGGACAAAGTGAGAAAGTGAGATTATACAAAGGAGAAACATTAGCAAGGTCAGGCTGAGAATCTCAATTTTTAGAGAGAAAGATTTCAAAAAGGCTTCTGCAGATGGCATATTGGTGGGGGGTAATAAATCTTTTGTGGTACACGTGAGATTCTTAGCTAACAGAAATAAAGCCTTAGGGTTATAACCGATGCATCTGATTTTTTCAGAATAGAAAATCATATTGGTATCTAGTGTTTTTGATTGATACTCTGACAATAAGTGCCTGAAACTAGTTGCACTTGCAGATGAAAGGGATTTCTGCCATGCACGTTCACTGTTCCTGAGAGACTTTCTGAGAAGAATCAGTGTCAATGGAGACCAAAATTGATATAACAAGAGTCCGACCAACAGACAATTAAGTCAGTCATTTAAATCATCAGGTAAAGAAGAGAGTCTAAAAATGGTTGCAGGCCTTCGATAAATTTAGAGCTATCAATGAATCTACCTACGATGGATTTGTGAATTGATAAAGTTTGGAGCATCAAATTATTTTGGCCAAGAGATTGAAAAACTAATTAATGAATGATCTGACCAAGGGACTTAACAGACAGTGTCAGAACTGTATTGTCTGTTGGAATCATTAACAAAAACAAAGTCTAATATGTGACCCTGTCGAGGAGCTGGACTTTGAATTAACTGAGTCCACCCTAAAGAAGAAAGGATGTCAAGAAATAATGTGCAATAACCTGACTGGAAGGTAGAGTTAAAAGGCATGTTAAAATCTCCTAGTATAATCATATTATTTAAATTTGTTTTGGCTAAAAGAAGCTGTTCAAAAAAAAGGTTATAGATTAGCTTGTAAAAGTTTTGGAGGACAATAAGTGAGACAAATGGAAAAACCAGAAGTGTAAAGAATCAAGGTTTCATACAGTAAATTGTTACTAACATCCTCAAATTTTGGATTCCAATTCTCTTTATAGATGACTAACACCCTCCCCCCACCCTTTTTTCTTGGTTGGGAGTAATAGAAACAATCAGAAGGACATAATTGATTGAGAGTGATGGCATCTGAAGCAAGTATCCAGCTCTCAGTCACGCAAAAAATGTCAGGTTTTTCCATTTGAATCAGATCATAAACTAGCTGAAATTTCTTTTATGGCTTGAATATTAATCAACATAACTTTGGCGTCGAAAAAAACCCAGGAATAAAAAAATTAGTAGTCAAGGTGGCCGACATGATGTATGTGATTGTTAGTAGTGATGAGGAGATCACCGTACCTACCCTGACCTGAGATCACTGGGATGGTAAGGTTTGCAAAGTAATAATCGTCCATGGATAGCTGTGCAAGGTCCAGGGCCTCGTCCACACTTGTCGCATATGAAGGAGCGAACAAAGGAGCTCCTTTGTAACGCTCCTTCGTGCACGCGACAGAGCATGTGTACCTCTAGCATCGCTCACAGACTCTTCACCCCCTGTATAGATGTCAGCAGGGGGACATGGCTTGCAGCCCAAGCTGTCAATCGAGCTGGTGCGAGCAGGAGCATTGAAGCACCTTCTTCTTTCTCAGCAGGGCTCAGAGCTGGCAATTGGTCCGATAGTCCGGAGAGAGGAGGCAGCGCGGGAACACCAAGACTTCCTCTGGCTTCACTTGCAGGGTCTTACCCCCCCCCCCCCCAAAGAACCCCTATTCCTGTCACCCACCTTAGAACCACATTCCAGCAGAGTACCACTGGGTGGGTCCACAGTCTGCACCCAGAGCGCCCCCCTCATATGTTACTTCCACATTTTGAACCATCCAAGGCATCCCCTCCCCCACACCAAGCCACTCCACTCATCTTCGCCCCTCAATCCATGATCCCTCCCCTCCCCATCTTGAATACTTAAATTCCCCTGTCTAAATACTGGTCCTTGTGTTAATATGTCCAATCATCAACCACAGCTGTCTCTATATAAAGGATGTTCCTTGTATATAAGTTAAGTAGAAGCACTCCTGCACTCGTCCTGCTGCCCAATAGCCGTGCTGGATGCCATCCTCATTCCTGCTTCTGGTTTGTAAAGCTGAGGCATCAGTTTGACCATACCTGTAACCCCAGATCCCGAAATCCATGGGCACCTGCATAATGTGAAATAAGGAAAAACATTTTTCCGAGTAGCCCACCTCCCTCTCCTACCCTCCTCCGCCAAGAACCACACCCTTCTACCCCCGCATCTATTCCCACCTTGACACTAAACCCCAGTGTAATACAAACATTCCCATACTCCCATACCTCAACCCCCATCCTATTTCCTTCATAACAGAAAAACTCGGAATAACTGATGTGAATTTGAAAATCAGAAAGAATATCTGGCATCTGGGGAAGACAGTAGGCCGAGGATAAGTCCCTTTGTTTTTAACATATCTAACCCAGTCATGTCAGAGCTTCACACTCCAGGCAATCAACCAACATCTCCACATTCCAGTCCAGGCAACCTCTGCTTGGCACAGCCAGTTTCAGATCTAGCGCACTATGTGCCACGTGTTGCCATCAGGGTTGCAGTCAGTGATCCTTTGCATGCCAATAGATTGCACCATTCAGAGGGATCCAGTAAAACTGGCGTTTGCAGACCCGCGATTTTCTTGTCACCCGGAGTAACATTAGAGGTACCCACTACCAAAAGTTCCTTCACAATCTTTTCTGGTGCTTCTCTGCGATCCAGCACGATAAACAGGCTCACGTCCTGGTGAAATGTGCCATCTTTGCTGTGGCGTCATAGCAAATACCAGTGCTGTGCTTGGAGTATCAAAACTTTTCCACATCCCATTACCATGCCCCATCATTCTGGTGGGATATCCCAGCCTAAACTGTATTTTTTCAATCTCGCAGGGCTTTTTGCGCTGGCATAAATTGAGCACAGTTTGAGTCACTGTGCTATAGTCTGGAAAGATTACCATGCGGTTAACCCTTGAACATAAGTGGCCCTTGCTCCCTCGCTTTCCATAGGGACCCATTCCTTGGTCTGAAAATGGTGAAACTTTATGATGAACACCAGAGGGTAACTTTTGCGGGATCTGCCACTACCACACACATGGTGTTCTCTGGCAATCTCAAGACAGGGGTCCCCCTCTCCTGGGCATAGCATAGCCTGCAGGAACTGCTCAAGAAATTCTCTTATCCCGCTGCCCCTCCAACTTTTCAAGAACCAGTCACACGTTAGACCTCCTAGATCGATCTTCTAGATCGATGATTTTCTCCTCTAAGACTTTTACCTGCTTTTTTAAGGTAGCTAGGGAATTAGTGACCGTGGTTTCCCAGTCTTCAAGGACCGAAACACTGTTCTCCAGCTCCTCAACCCGTGGCGAAATATTTTCAATGCTCTCTCTGACCTCATCAATTGATTCTTTAACTGAGCCAAGTTGCCTGGTAAAATCCCCTCTTAAACTCCAGATTTCACTGAGAATTTGAGACATTATTTCACGGTCGGGAGCAGGCGCTGTACTTTCTGTACCCCC
Source organism: Rhinatrema bivittatum (assembly GCF_901001135.1). Taxonomy (NCBI): domain Eukaryota; kingdom Metazoa; phylum Chordata; class Amphibia; order Gymnophiona; family Rhinatrematidae; genus Rhinatrema; species Rhinatrema bivittatum. The sequence continues at coordinate 292,530,927 of NC_042617.1, read as the reverse complement.
TGCTCATCTTTGCCATTTGCACTTGCTCTTTCAGCATTTCCAGCCTCATGGTTGACTATTGTAATGCGCTCTTGCTTGGCATTCCTGCAATACACACCAGGCCACTCCAACTCCTTCAAAATGCCGCCGCTCGGATTTTGTCAAACACAAAGAAAAGAGAACACATCACCCCCACACTCATGCAACTACACTGGCTCCCCATACAGTCACGAATTCTTTATAAAACTGTCTATTAAATTCCAACCTCAACTGGCTTAACCCTCCCCTTTTACCCCGTACTTCCAAGAGACCTACCCGCCCAGCACTCCAAGGAACACTCCAAGCCCAATCTATCAAATCTTTTAAGCTCACATCCACAATGAACAGAGCCTTCTCCCTTGCCGGCCCCACGCTATGGAACTCACTTCCCCATGATATTCGCACTGAGACCTACACCCCCGCTTTCAAAAAGAAGCTTAAAACCTGGCTTTTCCAGCAGGCTTACTCCACTACACCCCCCATTACATAATTCCCCACTAGGAATGTTACTCTATGAATGTTACACTGATATCCTGGTATGAACGCCTCTTGCTTATCGATTTTGTACTGCGCACCAACTGTGTATATAGTTATTGTTATAGTTCAAGTACTTATCATATACCCATGGCTTCTAACCGTGGTTGTGTGTTTTATGTAAGGGCTCCTCCCAAACATTTGTTATATGTTACCTAGCTCACTATATTCTGTTTTATGTAAGGGCTCCGCCCAATGGTTTGTGTTTGCTGTAAACCGACGCGATGTGCAAACGGTCATCGGTATAAAAGAAATGTTAAATAAATAAATAAATAAATGGTAAAAATCCTTAATGGGCTTGTTAAGCATGCTCCTGGTGCGTCGATTTCTCATGTCGCCACGAATGGGTTCTCCCACCAGTGCTCGCCCAAAAATTGCAATGCCACTGTTAGAGACGCCTTGCCCGATAATGCTAGTCCTCAAAACTTTAATTATTTGGGGGGACTGAAAGGAGTCTAGACTCGAGGCTGTCGGAGCACTAGCAGAACACGTTTGCCACCATCAGTGTGCTATAGCCCCACCCCCTTTCCTGAGAATATTTCTGAGCTAGAAGAGTTCTGCAAGGAAGAGTGGGAAAAAAATTGCAAAAATACTCTTACTGGATACAGGAAATGTTTGCAAGCTGTTATTGCTTTCAAAGAAGGTGTTACAGACTACAACAGTGTCCAAACGTTTGAAAATACCATATTCACTATTTTCTTTCTTTTATTGTTTACTGCGTTCTTAGGCCTTTCTTTCCAGCAGTCTATGCTTCCAAGTTTACTATCCTTGTTGAATGTAACTTTGTTCTTCCTGTTCAAACTATTGTTTTTGTTACAGTTCCCCAATTCGATGTAAACCGATCTGATATGGTCATTTAACCATGAAGGTCGGTATAGAAATGTGTTAAATAAATAAATAAATAAATAAATAAATAAATAAAATCAGCAAATAGTAATTTTGCACTAAAAATTGCAGAAAGATGTCATGTTTAACTTTGTATCCTGCAGAATTGTGTTTACCTTCTGTGCACTTAGAAATTGATTGAAACGTAAAATTGGGCCAGGGGTACCTAACGTTTTGCATACAACTATATTTTTAATTCAACACACTGCCCATCTTAGTAAGGGCGGAAAACGCGCGTCCAACCCGCGGCACCTAATAGCGCCCTCAACATGCAAATGGCGATATTAAGTCAGAGGGTGCACAGAAAAGCAGTTTTTACTGCTTTTCTGAGCACTTTCCCGGTGCCGGCAGAAACTAGCGCCTACCTTTAGGTAGGTGCTAATTTCTTAAAGTAAAATGTGCGGCTTGGCCGCACATTTTACTTTCTGTATCGCGCGGGATTACCTAATAGGGCCCTCAACATGCATTTGCATATTGAGGGCGCTATTAGGTGCCGCGGGTTGGACGCGCGTTTTCCGCCCTTTACTAAGATGGGCAGTGTGTTGAATTAAAAATATAGTTGTATGCAAAACATTAGGTACCCCTGGCCAAATCATGGCGATATTAAGTCGGAGGTCCCGAAGAAAAAAAAAAATTTAAAACAGGCCGGCGGCTGTCGGGCCGAAAACCAGACGCTCAATTTTGCTGGCATCCAGTTTCCGAGCCCATGGCTGTCAGCGGGCTCGAGAACCGACGCCGGCAAAATTGAGCGTCGGCTGTCAAATCCCCTGACAGCCGCCGCTCCAAGTCAAAAGGAGGCGCTAGGGATGAGCTAGTGTCCCTAGCGCCTCCTTTTGCCCATTTCTACCGCACCACAATTTAAATACAGAATCGCGCGCACGGGTGAATGGCCTGTGCGCTCGCCGGGAGAGCGGGCGTTCGTCCACTCTCCCGCGGACTTTACTGAATCGGCCCGATAATCTGCTAATGACAGGACAAAATAGGAACAGGAAACATCTGTTAACTGCCTGATAAGGCCAGTACTTAAACTATCTGGTAGTCATGCAGTAACAGGATATCTCCTAATGAAACCACAGGGTAAGGCATAAATCTGCTGAACTTGTGAATTCTAAATAGAATAACTGAGCTTGCACAACCTGTACTTGAGCCAGAAATAAGGATATAAGTGAACTATAATTAATAGTGTTCACTCAGAACATTAGAGAGAGAGCACCTCAGCCATTTCATGGTGGTCTCCAGACTTGTTTGTCTCCTGATTTTCCCCAGATACATTAGCTCACAACAGGCGGACTGTGAGAGAAATATCTTTATACAAATCTTTATGCATATCTTTATTATTATAATGCTGTTTGCCTTTACTAATTTATGCAATATTTATTGTGATACTGTTTGCCTTTGCTGATTTTTACAATATTTACAACAAAGATTTTCTGTGTGATCTATGACGCAATATACCACCACTTAGTCAACTGTTTACATAGCAGGTTTTTCAGATAAAACAAAACAAAAACATTAGGCTTCCCCTTTTTCTTTCTGATATTTAGTTCATTTCTGAGGAGACTGAATAGCCACTTTGAATCATAATAAATTAGGATGCTGCTTTACTGATCTTTTATCAGATTCCATTTCAGCCATGATGCACATGCCTGGTGTGCACAAATACACCAGGAAAACTGACTCAGGAAACTAGATTCTTTTTTTTTTTTTTTTAAATAAGAGAGCATGGCTGTAATAAAAGGTGAGCATCTACTACTTCGTTTAGTTTGGGGTAATGAGTCCCAAGACTGAGATATAAATATACCAGGCTATAGTCTCAGTTCCCAATTTCCTATGGCAGTGAATTTCCTATGGCAGATTCTGCAGCACATTTACATACAATTGCACAAGCCACAAATACAGATATATTTTCAATAAAAATTGAAACACCCTTTTTCAAGGTCTTTCTTCTGAAGATGGGACACACTTTAAGTCACTGCAGAGGTCCTGGCATATTCCCAGACGTTCTTCCTTATGGGAGCAACCTGCTCCTAGACCCAAAGGGATCAATAGCACTGTCACTCAAATTAATGCCATCATACAAGAAAATGTTGATCTGATAACAGAAGAGTTATTGCTTGGTGGCTCAGTTGGTAAATGCTATGCATTACCATGCAGAAGGTCACCTGTTTGATCCCCAGGTCAGGTCTTCTGCTCCTGGGTTGGTCAGGAGTAGGGATACCTAGGGGGTGAATCTAGTGGCCAGATTAAGGGCTCATGATTGCAGAGCCTTAAAAGAGTCTCTGGAGCATGGACTAAATGTAAGATAAGGGTACATTGTTTTCAGTTTAAACTGATTTTCCGAAGAGGGTGAGCTTGCAATCGTCCCATGCAGCTTGGCTTTCCTCTTGGTATGAGGCACTTTCGGGGTAAATTCAATAAGGAAAAAAGCAGAAATCACGCTAGCTGCTTCGAGAGTGTCTCCACTGGATCCTCACTCGGTGGCCATCTTAGTTCAGCCTCACAGGCATACCTGTCCTCACGGGCACAGCGCCAAAGAGCCGCACATATCGCCCAACTCAGAGAAGGAGCATCGGGTTCCTATGTCCCCTCTGAGGCTTCAGCTAGGTCATCTCCGGGACCGAAGACGATGCCTAAGGCCCAAGCCCATCGAAGGGCCACACCTCTGCAGACCCTCCAGGTCCAAAATAGAAGAAAAAAATTGAGAATCCCATTAACGCAGAGCGCAGGAGATGCGCCACAGACACAACCTGCGTTGAAAGCTTTGGGACATCGTGGCGTCGATGCATCTCCGGCGCACCGATGCACCGAGGCTGAACCAATGCATCAGATGAGCATCGATGCACCGACGACGCTGCGTCAAAGCCAAAGTTAACCAGCACATTATCGATGCCTTCCGGCACACAGCTTTTTCAACCGACGCTGCCGACGCAGCCTGAAAAGAAGCATAAAAAACATCCAACTGGCCACAAAAGATGTAGGAGTCCTTCACCTTTGCTAGTGGTAGACTTGGAGGATAGTCCATCCCCTCCACACTTATCAAGATCATCTTCTCCATCTTCCAAAGGCTTCTCTGGATATCTGCGGCCTCTCATCACTGCAGCAGTTTAGGATTACAGGATCCACTTCGTCCCAAAACTGTCTGCCCACCAAGGGACGTCGGCCTCCCGAGAGGACCAGACACTGATATCCTCAGAGCGGCTCTATTGCAGTCTGGCCACAAACCGGATCCAAAACCATCTACTTCAACATCGGACTCTGACATTAGTCACAAATTACGAATATATTGTCACAATTTTTGAAGTCAGTAGAGCAGCAACACCAGCCACTCCCTACTGAACTGGAGGAGATAACTTCATCGCCTAAACCGGGACCAGCGCCAAAAGCTCAGCCTAGGAGACCCTCGCCTCCTCCGAGGGATTCACCTAGCTCATCTTCTTCCCCAGGGTCATCAACCGGTTAGCCATCTGACCAACAAGAACTACCACCGGAGCCAGTTTACCCACCAGAGGATCTCACATACTCCCAATTTTTTAGAAAAAGTGGGTCAATGATTAGGCGTAGAAACAAAAGAGATACCGGATCCTAGACAAGAAATGTTTGGAATCCTAAAGATTTTCGACACTCCGTCTGAACCTACAGCACTTCCCTCTCATCCAGTGCTGGAATCAGTAATGGAGAAGGCCTGGGACTCTCCGTTCTCCACGACACCAACCTCGCGGAAAACGGACTTAAAGTATAGAATGCGAAATTCAGTTTTCTACACAAACAATCCAACTCCCACATTCATCGGCTGTCGTTGAATCAGCCATGCAAAACGCTAGGAAATCCAGGCTACATTCAAATAACCCACCAGGAAGAGACAACAAGTCTCTAGACAACTTCGCGAAGAAGGATTTCCAATCAGGAGTCCTAAACGCGTAAATTCAAACCCACCAATTTTACGTGGCTCAATATCTGTTTGAGTGTCTACAGACCTTAAAACCTATTCTACAACAAGGTTCTGAAGACAACACCCCTCCACAAGAATTTCACGACATGGAGGAAGGCCTTCGGCACCTAGTGCGTTCTATTTATGAGGGGTTTAAAACCTCTGCAAAAACCACTGCTAACGCCATAGCAGCGAGACAACTGGCATGGTTAAGAGCAAGCACCATAAGAGATGACATACATGATAAACTTGCCAACCTTCCCTGTCGACCAGACAGCCTGTTCGAGGACAGACTCACAGAAACTGTCGCAAAATTAAAGGAACAAAAGGTGGCAGTGTTATCATTAACACAGCATGACACATCATCCTCTCGGCGGTATTTCGGTTCGTATAAAAAAATCTTACCCTAGACGAACATGATCGACCTTACACAAGTTACTGGCCTCAATAATACCAAACAAATCACCAGCAGCCTTACCAGCAGCCAGCTTCACGCCAGTACCCATGCGCTCCTCGCCAGCCACGCCAATCTACAGACCCTCAACCCCCCAAAAACCAGCAAAGTTTTTAGGGCTAACCCAACCAACACTACCCACCCAAAAAGTAGGAGGATGGCTGTCCCACTTTCTTTCACAATGGAGCACCATAACATCAGATTTGTGGGTCCTCAATATAATACGAGACAGATACACTCTCAACTTTACATCCCCTCCATTTCTCCCACATCCAGTGGTCACCAAACATCAAGGTGTTCATCGGGAAATTCTTCTTCAAGACGTAAACCACCTACTTCAGCAACACTGCATACGGGAGTTACCTCAATTCCTACATCAGAAGGGATTCTATTCACAATACTTTCTCATCCCCCAAAAATCTGGAGGGCTTCGACCAATTCTAGACCTACGCTCCCTCAACAAGCACACACAGAAAGAGAAATTCAAGATGACTTCTCTCAAATCCATTCTTCCCTTCCTACAACCCAAGGACTGGATGTGCTCCCTTGATTTAAAAGATGCATATGCCCCCATACCAATGCATCCCAAATCTTGGAATTACCTCTATTTTCAAGCAGAAGAGAGACATTTTCAATACAAAGTTCTCCCGGTTTGGCCTCTCTTCCGCCCCCAGAGTGTTCACAAAATTCTAGCGGTAGTGGTGGCACTCCTCCGTCGACAGGGGTTTCAAATGTTTCCTTATCTCGACGATTGGCTGTTAGTGGCCTGCAATCCTACTCTCCTCTGTGACAATTTAGTTCACATGATCACTTGACTGGACAACCTAGGACTTCTAATAAACTACGAAAAATCGTACTTCCAATCTACCCAGACGTTAAACTTCATCGGAGCTGTTATAGACACCATTCAAGACAAAGCTTTCCTGCCACAACCTCGAGCACTAGCTCTCACTACACTAAACCAACTTCTATTGAACTTTATGATGGCTTCAGCCCGTCAAGTCTTACCCATACTGGGTCATATGGCAGTGTGTACTACATGGTTACACACACACAAGACTACACATCCGTCACCTACAATGGGGCCTGAAGAATCAATGGTCTCAGTTCCTAAGTCCATTGTCAGTTCCAGTGACGCTGACAACAGACATGAAAATAGACCTTTGCTGGTGGATAACCCCACCAGTATTGACAGAGGGCTCACCGCTAAGACCCCCTCGCCATCAACTAGTTCTTACCACAGATGCCTCCCCCAAAGGGTGGGGAGTCCATCTTACCAACCTACAAACTCAAGGATTGTGGTCAAAACATGAATGCAATCACATAAACCTCCTGGAATTGAGAGCTATCAAAAATGCCCTTCGAGCTTTCGAACAAAATCTACAGCACCATGTTGTCATGATTCATACAGACAACCAAGTAGCGATGTTTTACATAAACAAACAAGGAGGGTCCAGCTCATGGAACCTTTGCAAAGAAGCGATAGAGATTCTGGACTGGGCCCACAGCAAGGGAATCTCCCTATAAGCCACAAACCTGCCAGGAATCAACAATTCGAAAGCAGACAAATTAAGCAGAATGTTTCACCCACACAAGTGGGAGCTGAATCAGGAGATCAATCGAATTTTCTCAACTTGGGGTCTGCTTCAAATCGACCTCTTTGCAACAGAACGCAACAGGAAAGTCGACCTCTTTTGTTCAGTCTACCCCAGCGCACACCGATTGCTACAGGATGCATTCCTCCTCGATTGGTCTTAGGGTCTCCTTTATGCATTCCCTTTGATCCCTCTAATATCTTGCACAGTTCAGAGATGCATCGAGGACAAGGTGGATCTAATCCTCATCGCATCAGCATGGGTGTGTCAATCGCGTTACAATTACCTAATTCAACTATCAATCTGCAAACCAATTCCTCTAGGAAATGACCCCACCCTCCTCACCCAATAGGGGGGCTCAATGCTCCATCCACTTCATGCATCCCTGAATCTCACTGCATGGAGATTGAAAGGGTCACATTCCAAAATTTAAACATCTCTCCTCAACTGCAAGACATTCTGATCGCATTGTGACTAAGCTACCAACGTAAATGGGCGCATTATGCATCCTGGTGTTCCTCAATGGGCTCAGACCCACTCACATGTCCACCAAAACTTCTGACTTATCTCCACCTGCTTTACACACAAGGTCTGGCCACCGCCTCTCGAGTGTTCACCTCAGTGCAATAGCAGCTTATCACACTCCCCTCAACCGAGAATCTATAGCATGTCATTCTCTTGTTTCTCGATTTATGAAGGGCATACTACATCTACGACTCCTTATAAGGAAACCACCAGTACCATGGGATGTCAACCCAGTTCTGGAACAACTTATGTTGCCACCTTTCGAACTTTCCCCCAGCCCCTGCTCACCTGCCCTGGCCGCGTCCATGGGTGCCGGTCTCCCACGCTGACAGCTCCGGAGCAGCCCCAGTCAGCCCCGCTTCACTGCCTGACCCCCTCACTCCCCGGGACAAGACCAAAGTGAATCGGGCAAACTTTCCCCAGCCCCCGCTGGATACTTGCCACCCTAGATACCTTTCCTGGAAGGTACTGTTTTTAGTCGCCCTCACATCCGTGAGGTGAGACAGCGAACTTCAAGCTTTGGTGCACTACCCACCTTACCTCAAATTCTACCATGACAAGTTTATGCTACATACGCATCCTAACATTCTTCCTAAAGTGGTCTCAGCTTTTCACTTAAACCAGACTATTACCCTCCCGACTTTCCACCCAAAGCCTCATGCGAACGACAGTGAACGACGTCTTCATTCATTGGACTGTAAACAAGCACTCGCTTATTATAAGAAGTGCACTCAGTCTGATAATAGAGCCTCGCAGCTCTTCCTCTCCTTCAATCCAAATGCACCAGCTCTTCCTGTTACCAAAAGAACGTTATCCTGGCTTTCCAACTGTATGCGTTTTTGCTATCAGAAACGTTCAGAATCCCTATCTTCCACACCCAATGCACAAAGTACGTGCGATGGCTGCTTCTGCTGCTCACCTCCATGATGTGCCTCTCTTGAATATCTGCAAAGCAACCACATGGTCTTTGCTACACACCTTCGCATCCCATTACTGCTTAGACAAACAGGCAGAAGATGACGCAAGGATGGGGCAGATAATTCTAAACAAGAACACTTCTTCAACTAATTCAACAAACTTATAAGAACTGTCCGCCTCTTATTCAGTATTGAGTGCTAAAATAACCTACAAAGTACTCATATGGTAACGCGCTCAATACTTTAGCTGGGGACTCCCAGACAGCATGGCTAATTCAGCTGCTTACCTATGGAAAAAAAGCAAGTTTGCTTACCGTAAACAGTGTTTTCCATAGATAGCAGATGAATTAGCCATGCTGACCCGCCCGCCTCCCCGGACAGTTCCGGCATTGCATATCATCTTGCTTTGACACGGACCGAGGAGCCTCGAGGAGGCAGGGGAATATGCAGGAAGGAACACCTCACCAAAAGACTTTGGGTGATCTTGGAGAGCTCCACTACCTAGTGGCACAGAGGATGTACCCAGACAGCATGGTTAATTCATCTGCTATCTATGGAAAACACCGTTTGTGGTAAGCAAACTTGCTTTTTGGGTTGCTGCCCCAGTCCTCTGGAATTCACTGCCTGCCAAATTATGTTTTACCACTTGTACTAAAACATTCAAGTCTCAACTGAAAACATCTGATCAGACTTGCCTTTGCTTAATTGACATTTAAGTTCTTTGATGTTTATTTTGTGATTGCTGATGTTTTTAATTGTTGTTTTATTAAGTTTTGTTTTAACTGCTATTTGTAGGTATATGTATTTGGATTTCTGTGTATGTAATTCTATTTTAATGTTCGGACTATGTAGGTATTTTTGTAAGATACCTAGAGTCCATCACCAGGCAACTAATAAATAAAATAAGATAAATAAAAACTGGATCCAGTGTTTCCAAATGAAGACGCTCTGATAACATCTATGTTGGAGCGAGGGTACTGGTTATTGGAGGGACAGAGATAGCGTGACCCTCTTCTGCCACAGATATAGAATGAGCTACATAAAGTTGTGTTGGTAGAGTAGTGTGATGGGCCGGGTAGTGGGCCTGAAGTGTCAATAGATTTGATGGAGTAGAATGCTTGGACACTTTGGAAGAATGTGGCTTCGATTAATTACATATATCTTTAGCAAGTTGCATTGAGAAAGCCAGTGCAGATTGAGTAAGTATGTTGCCTCAATGCAAGCATCAAGTGTGTCAGAATTGCACCATGTGTTCTTGCTCTGTATATCGCAGGGTCGAGCATCAGAGGACCAGATGCACCAAGCAGTCAGTGTGTAGAGGCTTCAAGATGCCTTTATGAAGCGTGGGTAACAGGTAATGTGGGCTATAATGCAGCATGCATCAACTACATTGGCACAAATTGCAACGAGTGCACCAGTGCTCAGACAGAGTGCTTCGATAAATCAGTACATCAATGCACCTTGTGCTGATTGCGCCAATGAGGGCCACATTGACAGCACCAGTGCCAATGCACCTCACTTGGAGTGCTTGTTTTTCTTTGACACAGGGTCCATGACACGGGGTTGAGGGCTACAAGGACTGATGCTGCTGCTTCTTTGATGCAGAGTGGCTGACACTACTCAATCCCATAGCTTTGGCCTGAGCCGATGGGGGGGGGGGGGGGGGGGGGGGGGCAGAGGGGGAGTCTTAAAGGAGATGCTGCTCAACAATTTTGCCAGTGATGCTAAACTGTGGGAAGAGGATCTGCTGCGACTCTGAAGAGAGTTACTCTGCTCATCAATTCAAATCACCCTGGAATGTTATGAGCAAGGGGACATTCGTCCATAGGCATAGCAATTTGCCTGGTCATTTTCCAGCCCAAGGCACCAGTAGCAGAGTTCATAGCTGTCAGCGAGGGATATTAACTCGTCACCGATCCAGTTTTTAAATCTGCTCACTGTTTTATTCTTCTGGTCCAATATGTTGAGGAGGCAAGGCTTCCAGAAAAAAAATTTTTTTTTTAGTAGCACTGAAGAGTTCTGTTTATGTTGCAGGGGCAGCTAGGCAACTATAAAAGAATATACTGAGATAGAAATATCGAATTTCAAAGTTTAGAGAAAAAATTGAGGAGAGTGAGTGCACGTCTATGCTAATGCTCAGGCAAAAAATGTCTGAGGAGGCACACGAGGCAATGCCTGAGGGGGAACTCATGCACATGCTCAGTAGAGCTCAAAGCTCTACAGCTTGGTGAAATGAATCCATTCTGTGCCACCATATGATGTCACCCACATGTAATGGCTAATTCAGCCTACTTATCGATGGAAAATACTGAACTTCTCTATCAACTATCTAAGAAACAAAATGTAGGCAGTGATTTATAACTAGCATTACTTAAGTATGTTAATACCTGGCAATAACCAGCAACCCCTTAAGTACTAATACCTAAGAACTGTCATACAGGGTCAGATCAAGGGTCGATCAAGCCCAATATCCTATTTCCAACAGTGGACAACAGGTCATAAGTACCTGGCAGGATCCCAAATTGTAGATAAATTCCATGTTACTTACACTCAGAGATAAGCAGTGACTTTCCCCAAATCTACCCGATTATAGACTTTTGCTCCAGGAACTTGTGAAAACTTTTTAAAACCCAGCTATGCTAAATTATTTTACCACATTCTCCGACAATGAATTCCAGAGCTTAACTGTGCAATAAGTAAAAACATACTTTCTCCAATTTGTTTTAAATGTACTACTCAGTAACTTCATGGAGTGTCCCCTAGTCTTAATTTTTTTTAAAATGTATCCATTCCACTCAACTCATGATTTTATAGACCTCTATCATATCTCCCCTCAGCTGTCTCTTCTCAGGGTTGAAGAGCCTTAACCTCTTTAGCCTTTCCTCTCAGGGGAACCATTCCATTCCCTTTATCATTTTGGTCATCTTTCTCTGACTCTTTTCCAATTCTTCTATATCTTTTGAGATATGGAGATCAGAAATGTACACAGTACTCTACACGGAATTATAACATGGAGCAACAGAGAGGTATTATGATAGTCTCCATTCCATTCCTAATAATTCTTAACATTCTTTGCTTTTTTGACTGACACACACATTGAACTGAGGATTTCAATGAAGTGTCCACAATAATGCCTAGATCCTTTTCCCAGAGGTGACTCCTAGTATGGAATCTAGCCATGTAACTAAAATGCAGGTTATTTTTCCCTATGTGCATCACTTTGCACTTGTGCACATTAAATTTCATCTGCCATGTCAATGCCCAGAATGTTAATCTTATACGGTCTTCCTGCAATTTCGTTCAGATTTAAAACTCGGAATGATTTTTTGTCATCTGCAAATTTGATCATCTCACTCGTTGTTCCCTTTTCCGGATCATGTATAAATATATTAAAAAAACCACCAAACCCAGTACAGATCCCTGAGGCACTCCACTCAGAAAACTGACCATTCAATCCTATTGTCTCTTTTAACCACTTACCAGTCCATAATAGGACATTGTTTCTTATCCCATTACTTTTTAATTTTCTTAGGAGTCTCTCATAAAGGACTTTGTCAATGCCTTCTGAAAATCCAAATACACTATATCCACCAGCTCACCATTATCCATATGTTTACTATCCATGTCAAAAAAAAAAAATGTAGTAGATTGGTGAGGCAAGACTTCCCTTGGCTGCATTCCATTAAAGCATGCCTTTCTATATGCTCTGTAATTTTATTCTTTAGAATAGTTTATACAATTTTTTTCTGGCAGTGACATCAGGCTCTCACTGGTCTATAGTTTCCCTGATCACTTCTGGAGCCTTTTGAAAGATAGGCATTACATTGGCCACCCTCCAATCTTCAGGTACAATAGATGATTTCAATGACAGGTTACAAATTACTAGTAATAAATCTGCAATTTCATGTTTCCTTTTTCTTACTAGGAAGTACATCGGCTGGTGATAATACTCCTGATGCAGAAGTTGCATATCGTGTTCAGTCAGCATCCAAAGCATTTACAAAGGACTATCGAAACATCATTGGCATTAGCACAGTATCACTACAGCAACCAAGATGAGAGTGTATCATGCTGTGGTGCTGACTGCGCATCTGTATTTAAAAAAAAACAAAAAACCCTTATACAAGCAACATACTAAAAAGCTCAAAAGCCTGCAACTGAGACATCTGCAGAAGCTTTTAGGATTTAAGTGGCAAGATCGAGTTCCAAACTCTAAGGTACTGAGAAGAGCTGAAGTGCCTGGTTTCGAGGCACATGCATACAGCACAGCTGAGATGGACATGCCATGTTATCCATGTGCCTGAAAATCAGCTTCCAAAGATCTTCCTCTACAGTGAACTTAAGGAAAGGAAATGTGACAGAAGAGGACAGCAGCTGCATTATAAGGATGTTTTGAATAGGAACCTGAAGAAAGTGAATATCAATACTCAGAACTGAGAAGATAATGCCAGAGACAGATGTAATTGAGGGATTGTAGTATACATTTCTATTCGAGCAGTTGATGAGCACAGGGAGACAGCATATTAAGAGCACCATTTTCTTTTTTTTTTTTTTTTTTTTAATTCTTTGTTTATTGAATTTTCAAATATTTTACAAACCAAAATAGTTCATAACCGAAATCTCAGACATTATCACATAACAGATAAAATAAAAAAATATATGTGGTAATTCTTAATATAAAAAACAATGATTCAAATTAAAGGCTTGATATTAATAGGGAGTAAATTATACACTAGTTTTTAAGGAAAACAAGCTGGTGGCTTGAATAACACCTGTAATAATTTATCTATGTATCTGGTGTTGAAGTGGGTTGTCTTTTAAGTTGTATAAACCTAGCCAAATGTTCTGGTGCAAAAAATATATTGCATTCATCCCTTTTTTTAATCAAGCATTTACACGGGAAACGCAGTTGAAAATTATATCCTAAATGTATTGCTTAATGACGCAAGTTCAAGAACGCCTTCCTTCTTTGTTGTGTAGCCAAGGCTAAATCAGGAAAAATTTTAACATTCGAGTCATGGTAGATAACAGGATATTTCCTAAAATACACCTTCATAACCTTGTTTATTTCAAAAGTTGTAAGTAGAGAAACTAATAATGTACCTTTATCGATTACCACTAAATTAGAATTTTCCAAAAAATTGGTCAAATCTCCTTGAAAGGGAATGTTAGATTCTCTACTTCTAGAAACAGGTAAAAAACAACAAGAATTCACCACAGGCATATCTAGCTCTGAGAAACCTAATATTTCCACCATGAACTTTTTTAAAGTAGTGTATGGTGACTCTCCTACAATGCGAGGAAAATTTAGAAATCGTAAGTTTAAACTCTTAGAATAGTTCTCCAGAGTCTCCATACGCTTCTCTAGCCTCAATCGATCCTTGGCTACTGCAGCCTTAAATTCCAAAGTCTTTTCTTCTTTTTTTTCCAATTGGGTTATCCTGCAATTAGTCTCAGTTAGTTTCCCTTCTAAGACTTTTAATTCCTGATGCTGTTTAAATGAAGCTTGGTTTAATTCTGTACAAGCAGCTTTCATTTCAGATCTAAATCCCACGACTAGGTCCCAGATACCATCTAAGGTCACTACTGAGGGGCGAGGGGGGTCACCTCTGAATCCGGCACTTCACTGGTCTCTCCCACACCTGCTCCAGCAGTATCTGGGGTCTCCACAGTCGTGCCTTCGATCAGATGACCCAGCTTCTGTAGCTCTCCCGGGTCCCCGGCTTCTTGCAACACGGGAAAACCCTCTGGGGTCGAAGGCGATGTCCTCTCCGGCGTCTCCGATCCAGCTCCCCCTTCAGTTCCGCGGGTGACCCCGGAAGCAGTACTATTTCCCGGGTCATCATTCGCGTCACTCTCTTCGCCCCTCCGCTCCGGTGGCCGCCTCAGATCTGGGCTCAGGGAAACCTCCTCCAAGGGAACCAGAGACTCTCCCAGGTCTCTGTGTCCAGCGGTACCCTCGGTTCCTGGGGTTCCAGGTGTAAGCAAATATCGAAAAATTTCTTGCTGTATAGGTGAGGGTATTATCTCAGACGGGTATACCCTCACCTTTCCTTTACGTTTAGAAGGCATATCTTTGAGAAACTCAGAATTTTTCGGACGCGATCTTCTCAGCGTCAGCTTCCTGCCACCATCTTTACCCCAAGAGCATCATTTTCAATGGCACAATATCAAACAGCTCTCCAATTTCTCCTACCCAAACTGTCACAGAGGTTTCACTTCAAAGCCTTATTTTCTCATCTTCACTAAGAAATACTGAGCAGAATATTCAGTAAGATGGTTAGTGGACAAGTAATCTGGCTAAAGCTAGCCGGATTAACTTGTCCCACTGAATATACCAGCCTAAAGTTATCCAGCTACATAAGATATCCAGTTAAGCAGCATCCTTATTTATTTATTTATTTAAAATCTTTTCTGTACCGTCGTTAAGTTGTATACCATCACAACGGTTTACAGTGAGGCACATATGTACATCTTTAGTAAAACGTATAAGTTAGTACTATCTATAGTAAGTGCCATTAAAGTTTGGTAACATAGTTTCATAATAAAGACTATTTGCGAAATGTTAGAAATCTTGTCCTTTATGTTTCTCAGTTTTAATTGCATATATAACTATCGGAATGTATATTTTGCTTTAATAAAACACACTTATTGAGCATAAAAGGTGCTGCGTTCTGATGTTCTGCTGCCAGATTTCATATTCCACTATTCTCCGTTCTCTTTGTAAAAGGCTTGCTTGAAAAGCCAGGTTTTTAAACTCTTTTTGAATGGTTTGAAATCTCTCTGTAGTCTAATTTCTAAGGGCATGGTGTTCCACAGTATTGGTCTGGCTAAGGATAGAGCCCGTTCTCTAACTTGGGTCAGTCTTGCTTAGATTTAAAATAAATAAATAAATAAATAAATAAAAACACAGTCACGGGCCTCCTGGCCTGATTTCCACCTCCCTCTCCACCCCAGCCACATAAGTCCCAAGCCACCTGTTTGCAAGGACCCCACACACACAACTACTTGAAATTAAAAAAAAAAAAAAAAAATAGATATCAATGATGACTGGGCCTGGTCTTCCAGCCCTCTCCCCTCACTAAATGGAGCAAAATTCATTGCCTCCTCACCCCCCACATGCTGCCATACCACTCCCAAAGCCCTCCCACTCAATTGGTACCTGAATCGCAGACCTCCCTGTTTCTATACTCCCTGTCTGAGTTAGCTGGATAACTAAACACCCCCTTCCCCAAAATGCCCCAGAACACATGTTGTATTATTCATCTAAATGGCTTTTGAATATTGACCTCATTACATTTACTGCAAGTCCTGGTGTAAATGCAGGTGCTCACGTGGCCAGATCTATCTGGCAGGTTATGCAAGGGACCTGGGAGGAGAGATATTTGGGTAACAGCCACACTTGTATTGCTGGCTATTTGGACTATTACAGAACTTTGTGGTTAAGCATGGGAAAGGCGGGTGCTGGAGGGAAATAAGTGAGGATCTTGTATGCTCTACTAACCAAGTTTGGAGTAAAAGGAAAGAAAAATAAAATACTCCTTGCAGATGGTCAAACTCTTTGGTTGGCAGCTGAGATGTATCATTGGCAGTGTGGACAGGCTAGCTGGGCAGAACCAAGTTTTTTTCTGCATCATTTACTGTGTTACTATGTACATTTCTCTCATCCACAGACAAATCACATACAACAGACAGCAAAAGAAAGGAGAAGGAATTGGGCAGACAAGAGACCAGATGCATTAAGGATTTTTCTAAGAGACACATAAAGGAAAAATCCCTTTAGTGCATCAGCCCCCAGATGGGTCTTATGGTCCTTATCTGCCGTCATGGTCTTTGTTTCTATTCCAAAACAAAGCATAGAAATATAAAAGTTAACACATTAATGAACAAAAGAATATCAAGAAATATCAAAAGTAGAAGCTACAAACCAAGAAACAGGGAAGCTGATCTCTGAAAGACTAGATAGCATTTCTGCTTTATAGGCCATGCAAAGCCACTGTTGACCAAACAGATGAACTGTTTAATGTCCTGCAGCATGTTCTGGTCTCTGCTGACTTCAGCTATTCCCCCTGTTTTCATTTTGATCATTAAAAATTTAAAAAATCTTAAAAATCACATGCAAAAGAAAGCACACTTGGTCACCTGAGCCTAGTAAAATGATATCTTGTGATCAGGTAACAATGGCTGGATAAGAAGAAAGACCAAGACAATAATGTGTTTTCCAGAGTCAGATACAAAATGAGATTTAAAAAAGGAAACACTACTAGCTGCAAGCCCAGGTTTTGCCAACAGATGTGTGCAATGCTAATAAGTTGTGCTAAATACTTTTCTTTTTAGTCTACCTTTTTTCCTAGTATGCAATGGTTCCTAATAAACAAACTTTGCCTCCTGCTTCTGGCATCAGGTTGAATTAAACAACCAACCAAAGAATAGCGGTTACAGCCTTGGCATCCTATCAGAAAGCTAGCTACATCCCTGAGAATTTGGTTGGTTGCTATGTCAGTTCACAAAAAAGCCAGAAGCAGCAGCAGGAGCTAAAAAAATATTTTTTTCATTACTTTATTTTCTAGCTTTAAATTGGTTATTAACTTTTATTTTAAAACAATGAATGTTGTGTAATCAAACTGCTGCTAATTACTGACAGTCTTGTTTAACTGCAAATCTGTCTATCAGGAGCTAGTTAGCTGAAGACATGTCTGGTTTAAAACACTTAACTCTGAAGCTCCAAAGTCAAATTAATGACTTCCTTGTAGTACTAAATTATATTGGTTATTTTTATTTTTTGTTGGTGTCATTCTCATTCAGAATAAAACAACATTTTGGGTTGTATTTCTAGAAATATAGCTGCTGACACTTTTAATGAAATGTGTTTCAGGGATGGGACGAGTTGGGAATAAAATGGATCAGTTACAGATTTCAATCCCTTCTGTTTATCCAATAAGTTTGGCCCTTTTTTAGAAAAGCAAACTATACCTTAAAGCAGTGGTATACAATTCCAGAGCTACAAATAAGTCTAGTTTTCAAGATAACCAAAATATGCAAAGCAGGCAGGCTTAGATACCCAAATCTATGTAAATAGTGGATGGCTATTCAAAGTGGATAGCTTGAAAACCAGACCTACTGGAGCTGACCTTGAGGACTAGATTTTGGAACTACTAAATCTAAACAATAGTTTTAGTTTTAAAGGACGATCCCTTTAAAACAGCAATGGGAAAGAAAGAGCCAAAAAAAAAATCAATGTCTTGGCAGCTGTGTACTGAAGCTTGGTGCTTCTCTGCAGCCAGAAGAGAGGGCATGCTAGGTGAATATACACCACACTGAAATATTAAAATGTTATTATAACCAGGAGCATGGCTTTCTTTTCATTGAAATAATTAAACAGCAAGCTGAAAACATAATCACTTTCCCCAGCTCTACTGAGAAGTCACTATCCCAACAGCGCTTCATCAACCATAATGCTATATATAGACAGAAAATAAGTATATAAACATATAGTATATATAATTGATAGCTATACACATCCCTCCCTCTCATCACACTTTGTCTTATTCCCCTCTGTTCTCATCTGGGCTTCCCATATCTTAGCCCTCCAACCAGCCACCTCGACCTATTCTTTGCTGCGATGTATTGATTTTATGTCCTGTTCTTTCTTGCTGCGAGCCGGCCGCTACCCCCACAACCCTTCCAGCATTCTCTGTAACAGCTGATGTACAACACTGGACGAAAAATCAAACTATAACAACAAACACAGCCCGCATCCTTGCGAGCAGCTGACTCCGGTTTTCTAATTATCATGCAACGTGCAGCCGCCGCTGACACTATGCAGAGACCGTCACTTTACTTCTGACCTCAACGCAAGGTGACATTTGCAAAGAGAGAAGAAGCAGAAACACAAGAAAAGCATTAAGATTTCTCCAGTCCCATCACCACCACCACCACCTAGCTGCACTCCGATTCCTGATCCTTTTTTTTTTTTTTGCCAATGACATCTCGTATCTTTAACGGCGGGGAGAAGGAAACGTGCTGCAATCCTATCAGCAATCAGAGACCTCCTTCCCTGGCAGCAACACACAGTATTCCCTACATCGGGGCATAAGCACATGGTCTTATTTTTCCAAGGCCAGCCACCCCCCAAAAAGGAAAACTAGATAGTCCTTAATGCTGCATTGTAAAGCCCCATTTCCTCTCCTCCCTTAGTGCAACAAGAAGAATAGAGGAGGTACCTGGTAGCTGAGGACGCATTCGGGCTCAGTGCTGCCTGCAGGCATGGCTGCCACGGGCTGCTCTCCGCCTCTCTCGGTGTCTTCGGAGGTCGCTGCCGGCTTCTGCGTTTCCCCCTGGCGGTGAGGAGTCTGGTGGGGGGGCCCTTGCAGCCTCCGCTGCCCGGCTCAGGCTCTGCAGTGCCCGCGCTTCGCCTCCATCTCTCTCTCTCTCTCCTTCCTCCTCTCTCTCTCGCCCTCCAATCAGCGCGCGACTATGCGGGGCCGGCGCGAGCGCTGCCCGACAGACGCTGATCCTCCGCCTCACTCAGCAACTGCCGCTGAAAACGGCGGGGGAAGGGGGAAAGACCAAAACGGGCAAGAGGTGCGCGAGGCAGGTGGCGGGTGACAGGTTGCATTGGCCGTGACGGGAGAGGGGAGGAGGAGGAGGAGTATGCGCCGGCTCCGGGAGGTTGTCACATTATGCTGCTTCCAGGAGGGGAGGAGAAGATGCACCACGCAAGATACTGCCGGCTTCCCGCTTTTCTGCTGGCTCTGGCCTGAAAGAGAGAAGGAGACAGGCTAGGGTGGGCCGAGGAGGCTGCAGCTGATCTTGCACAGCCAGAGCTGTGGCAGGGTCTAAAACAGGCAGGAGAAGATCCTGGCACGAGTTCAAATCTCACCCTCCCGCTGACAGGAGAAAGTGGGGGCGATGCTAATGCAAACCCTGCCCTCTCCACATACCCCTCACTGAGCATCTCAGTCACACTCCCAGGAATGTCAATAGCCTCCAGGGACTTCAATGGCATCACCCACTTAAATAGCAGAAAGCCACAAATCACTCATTCATCAGTACTCAGTAGGTTGAGAGGAATGTTTCTGTTATTCCTGGACATATCATTCATCCCCCGTGCCTTAATTCTAATCGGAGCTCTGTTACCACTATCCGTCTACACTATTTAGCTACTCCCACCATAAAGCATAAATAAATACATCACAGATAGCTGAAAAGCTGACCTTGGACTCCATGCAGGCACCACACTAATAAATGTAAAACATATAAATACCGCACAGACAGCTGAACAAAAGTTTTTAGAGCCCTGTACAAGCCTCATACACCTGTAAAGTATGAATACAGCATGGACATTTGGAGTAGATTTTCATCAAAGCCTCCAGATAAGTAAGCATCATACTGAACAGGGCAGGGAGACCTGAACAGTGGAAGAATTTTAAAACAGAACTTGTAACCATAATAAAAGATGAACACTTTTTATTCCAATAAAGTACAAACAGTGAAATGATCAAATATTTTGACAAAATAAAAGATCTAGGAATAAATTAAAGCAAAAAGTAACACTAAAATAAGGAAGTTGATACTGCAGTACAACTGCTTTAAAATAGCATTTAAAAAAAAAAAGTAAATATTACAAGCAATAATGGTCACCTTATATTATTTGTTAGCCCTCTTTTTTGTTTTATTATAGCAAACATTTTCCTAAGTCAATATTTTTAATTCTTTGAGTAGCTGTCCATTCTCCTTGAAATTATTGGAGCAGACATGCTATCAAGAATCACAAATTATCTTAGGAACACTGTATCCAATTGGTCCATAATAGCTGTGATGCATGAATATCACAAACACTACATAAACCAGTCCCACTCTATGACACTATTTCCAGGAACTCAGGGAGATTATGGAAGGGGAAGTTCTAAGCTTCAACAGCAAGGGAGGAAGACTGAAACTTCACGCATATCCAACATAGCTCTCTGCTTCAATGGCAGTGGGGGAATGAAGAAAAGTGGATCTATATACAGACAACAACCAACAAGGACTGAATTACAGAGACTGGGTAAACAAGCAAGGGCGTAGCTTGCTTATTGCGGCGGTTACTATCCCTAACTAATTAAGCTAGATATTCACTTAGATGCAATTCCAACACTGCACTCTGCATTATGGCGGGGGTGGAAGGGATACAGAACCAAAAGGTTACTAAGGGCCAAGAGTAACAGATAAGTATGAGAGAGGAGAAAAAAAAAAAAGAGAGAGTGCAAAGGCTTGCTGGGCAGACTGGATGGGCCGTTTGGTCTTCTTCTGCCATCATTTCTATGTTTCTATATGTTTCCTATGTAATATCGTGAACAGATCTACATCCTGATATACACCACCTATCAGCTGCACGGTCAATACGTCCAAAACGGAACTCCTGGTTATCTCCACTAGCGATAACTACCCCTTCGCTAATAATGCAATAATCCCACTAGCAAGCCATGTCAGAGACCTTGGGGCCACCCTTGACTCTAGAATGAATTTCAAAAAATTCATTAGCGCTACAACCAAAGAATGCTTCTTCAAGCTACAGGTCCTGAAGCAACTAAAACCGCTCTTACACTTCCAGGATTTCCGTTCTGTGCTACAAGCAATACTGTTTTCAAAGATCGACTATTGTAACGCTCTACTACTCGGTCTCCCCGCTTCTTCGACCAAACCTCTACAGATGCTGCAAAACGCAGCGGCCAGGATCCTTACAAACACACGGCGCAAGGACCATATCACTCCAATCCTAAAAATCTTACACTGGCTTCCCATTCAATATAGAATACTTTTCAAAGCTCTCACTATCATCCACAAATCTGTCTACCAAAAATCCACTCTCCAACTCACCTTCCCTCTTGAACTACATACTTCCGCAAGGCCAATAAGAACTGCCTACAAAAGTTCGCTCAAGGCCCCTCCCAACAAATCATCAGTCCACAACTCTATTCACAAGCGAGCACTTTCGACAGCAGGTCCGCTACATTGGAATTCGCTTCCTCAAGACTTACGCCAGGAACAATGCCATCTAACATTCAGAAAAAAACTTAAAACCTGGCTGTTCGCACAAGCCTACCGTTGAAGGAACCCCTTTCGACAAACATTGTCTCTCACCCTTCAACCTCTCCCTTATCCCTCCCCCCTACTCACCTCCCCTCCACTCCTCCCACCGGACATACCATGTTAATAACTGCTGAGGATTAATCTCTGTTTATGTAGTACTAATTTATTGTTTTTTGTTGATTATATTTATCACTCCTTATTGTTATAGTTTAATTCTGCCCTATCTTCCATCTTCCATGTTTACGCTCCCTGTTTTAATGTAACTTTTCATTTCTACCTAGATGTTAATTGGTTTCCCCCTGTTCTATTGTAAACCGGTACGATAAGACCTGGTCTTGAGTATCGGTATAGTAAAAAGAAGTTAAATAAATAAATAAATAATACAATCAACCAGGCTTTAGCTCAGAGTATCATTACACAGAGGGTATAGCTTTCCTCACACTCTTCCTGAAATGCGTCCAAGTAGATAAATCCTTAAAATTATCAGAATCACTGCATTCTAATTTTAAAAGTCGTTTTGCTCCAGTAAAAGCTCCCATATTAGTGAACCAGAGAGTAGGCAGCAATATGATGGACTCTAGTTTTTCAGCCTGAGGTCCATAAAAAAGAGTCAGGATTCGCTGAACAACATGCATTGCATATACACAGTTATCCCTGAAACCATCTTTACACATCTGGAAGAGTGCCTTCAGCACAGGCAGTAAATCAGTTCCTAAAGAGAAGAGGCTCCTACAGTGCTGTTCAACACACTACATTATTGTCACTGTCAGGCCGATACAGTAAGGATGCGGTAGAAAGAGTGCGGCAGTGCCGGGAGCACCCGCATTTGCCGCACGCACAGTTCAGATGACATACCGCTCGATACAGTATTTAAATGGCATGCAAATGCAAGCCGCATCCAAAGCGCATCCAAGAAGCATCCTTGAAGCGCAATCCATTTTACTGTATAGGCGCTATACAGCGCCTATACAGTATCCTGGGTGCGCTGGTCCCTGTCATTTCAAATGTCATTTCAGTACCAGGAAGTGGATACAGGAGAAGGGCTGCTTGACCCCCTCACTCCCCGGGACAAGACCAAAGTGAATCGGGCAAACTTTCCCCCAGCCCCCACTCACCTGCCCTGGCCACGTCCATGGGTGCCGATCTCCAACGCTGACAGCTCCGGAGCAGTCCAGGTCCTCTCTCCCCTCCTCCCGGGGACAGCCGGCAGTGAGAGCGGCTTCAGCAGCCCGGGGCAGATCGGGCGCTCCCCATGGCTCCCTATTCTCTAAAAGGTAATGAGCGCACGCCATGACCTGAGCGCCCAGCTGGACGTCCGAGGTCACGGCGTGCGCTCATTACCTTTTAGAGAACAGGAATCCAGGGAGCCATGGGGAGTGCCCGATCCGCCCTGGGCTGCTGAAGCCGCTCTCGCCGCCGGCTGCCCCCAGGAGGAGTGTCCTCTTCCGTGCTGCCCCCTTTGCCCCTGCTGGGGCTCAAGCATGAGGCCGACCTGCAGCACCTCTCCTCGCCGATCCACCCAGACGTCAAAATGAAGAGGCTTCCCTTCTACGACGTATATGACGAGCTGATCAAGCCCACCATGCTAGGTAAGCCCCGCGCCGATGACCTGGTGGCTCCATGTCACCCGGGAAGGCCAAGCCAGTCCTGGCTTTGCCCCCTTCCACTGCACAGAGGCGTACGCCTGCTTTTCTTTGTAATACGTGCGATGGGGCCTAACCTGTCCTAGGTAACCTGGAGTCACCCGGTAGCTCCATCTGTTTGCCTGGCTGACTTGGAATAGCTGGTCCATGCGAACTACCCCCCCCTTTCCCTCCACAAAAAAAGGGCATCGGCCATGAAAGTTCACGATGCACGCTCCAAGGACCGGGTTTTACTCTGCGTCCATTTCCTGTTGAGGGGGTGGGTGGTTCTCAACTGGATCATGGACGTGGCCAGGGCAGGTGAGCGGGGGCTGGGGAAAGTTTGCCCGATTCACTTTGGTCTTGTCCCGGGGAGTGAGGGGGTCAGGCAGTGAAGCGGGGCTGACTGGGGCTGCTCCGGAGCTGTCAGCGTGGGAGACCGGCACCCATGGACGCGGCCAGGGCAGGTGAGCAGGGGCTGGGGGAAAGTTTGCCCATGAAATTTCGTCTCGGCTTGCCTGACGCTCCACACTAACGCAGGGGGTAAGGGTAGGCGGTAAATTAGCAGGGTTAAACATGCGGCAAAACTGCAGGTTAAAAAAGCGATAATTGGGGTGCACGTTACTGTATGGGAGGGAATAGCTAATCTGATCTTTTACATCTCATATACATGCCGCGGTCGGAAAGGGTTACCCGTTGATTTAAAGAAGCGGTAAGGATGGGTTAAAAGGGATAGTGAATCGCGGGTTGGACTAACACGGCCAAATTGTGAGTAGAAAGCGGGTTAGAAGCAGGGTAACCGTGGCCGCACTTTACTGTATCGGCCTGTGTGATTGTTCTAACACACCAAAAGCATGTGTGTCTTGTAGGGGGACATACTGTAGCTCCCACAAAGGGGTAGGCTGACCGAGAAGGTGAGATGGAGCCGGGGAGGAGTCCTTTACATAAAGCTGAAGAACACAAAGATAAAGTGATTTGCATAAGGTTACACAGAAAGGCAAAGGCAGGTGTAAGGAATTCTTTGACTCAGTAGCTCCATTCTCTAACCGTTAGCCCACACCGCCTCCTTTAATAAATACAAGGTCACTAGGGTTAATGATCTTTACTTCACCACTAGTGGAGGATATCAAACTCAGGAGTTTAATCCCCACATGTCTAGTCTGCATCTTCCAGACAGAAGCCGCCTCGCTGTAGCATCAAGAAGAATCCAGATGTTTTACAGTTACTAAGTTTCTACCAGTCAGCGCCAGGCCACCGAAATGAGTATTACTCCGCTAGTCCTTCCACTATGGAACTCATTTTCATAGGAAATTCAGTACTACAAGTCCCAGAATGCCATAGGACAAGACCCACCCCTGCAGCCCTGGAGACCTGTGCCTACTTGGTAACAGGGAGACATTTCTGCTGTGTAAAGGAGCTGCTTGCTTATTCCAGGAAAACAAAATACAAGTTTTTAACATTTGCTGAACTTGTGTTTCCTATCTCCACCCTCCCTTTTTGTTTTCAAGGGACTCTGTATCAAGCACATATTGTTTTCTGTATTAATAATTCATGTCGTTATTGGATGCTCTTGCAGATTTTAATAAAGTTTCCTGGAAAAGCCTGCGACATTGGGTTGGCTGGCCGCCACCTGGTGGATAGAGGGGGTCTAACAATCTGTGGCTTTGGGATAGTCCCTCCTTGAGCTTATTCTATATTGAGCAAGAGATAAGGCAAAAATAGTGCCTTGTTTCCTTTTAGCCGCTATGAGAGCAGGAGAGTCTATTTAGCCTCTTACGGTGGATACCCCACAAATACTAAGGGATAAAGCTGGGGGGAGGAGACGGCGATGGGTGTTATGTTGTGTTACACGTGCATACCTCCATCCTGAAAAAGGACAAGCAGATGTCTCTCTGTGTCATTTTATCTGGGACAGGGTGGGCCAGTCCTGGTTAGGTGTCCCCTTCCCCCGAAAAAAAACAAAAAGGCTTCAATGACATAATACTTTGTGTCTGTGAAATCAGAACTGCAAGGGGGGGAGGAGGGGAAAACTTCAGGACTAGCTCAGGCTATGCTTTGAGCCATGGAGTCACCTGGCAACCGTCTCTCCCAAACGTAGGCAGTGCATGGCAGCCCTGGCTTCCAGTCTTTATTTTACCTTTCCCGAGCCGGCAGCGCCTCTTGGCTTTTTTTTTTCGCCTGTCTCTGCCTCTCAGCTCCTGTGCTCAGGGGTCCCTCTCTCTCTCTCTCTCTCTCTCTCGCTGGGGCCTTGCTGGGGGGACTCCTCTCCTCGGGTGGCGTCACCAGGGCTCTCCCTCCTCAACCAATAACAATTCCCAACTGCTCGGAACCTTGGAGGGCTCGCTGCCGCACGCACAGCTGCCATGGCGCCCTCATTCCCGGCCTTTCTAGGGGAGAGGTGGGCGGGACCTTAGCGCCTCGCCCTCCGCCCCCGCTTATGCATTTGCCGACCGCCAGGGGCAGCCTGAGTTTAAAGTGAAAGAAGTAACGCGCCAAAAGAGCCCAGGCTCCGCCTCCTCTTTCCCCCTCCCCCTCGGACCGTGAGGGATCTTTAGAGTTTTGTTACCCAGACGAAGGTTCTTCTGACGTACGGTTAGGAAACTACATAAACAAATCCATTTATTTCAGCTGCCTGACATGCTTCCTGTGTTCTGTTGCCCGAGGGGCTGTAACTGTTACTTAATCTTGCTGTAGACCAAAGAGCACCCATCAAACTTAGGGGGTCATTTATCAAAGTGCTATAATAGTGTTTTCGCATGCAAAAAATGCCATTAACACATGCAAAAGCACCATAACACATGATGCGATGCAAATAACAAAGAGGGGAGGATTTGTGGGCTCACAGTTTTGCAAATTCCTATCGCACAGCTTTACGCAAATGAAAAAGGTGTAGTTAATTAAAATTTGCGTTAAAGCTGTGCGATAGGGCTTTGCAAAACTTTGAGCCCAGCCCACTTGGCCAAAAATCCCTCCCCAATATCCTCCCCTTTTTCTTATTTGTATCACACCATGCGTTATGGTGCTTTTGCATGCCTTAATGGTGTTTTTTGCATGCAAAAACGCCATTATAGCACTTTGATAAATGACCCCCTTAGTTGCAACTCAGACTAGCGGTTAGTCTGTTTTGTTTTGGGGGTGGGGGGGTTGGTAAGACTGGAAGGGCAGGCAGGTTCGGTATTATGGTGCCAGGCTCGCTCGAAGCAGGCCTGGCTTGACAAGAAAAGGGGGGAATGGGGTAGGGGTTCCAGCCAGTTAGTGTAGGGACTGTGGTTTGAAGCTTGGTTCCTGTGGGCTGGGGTAGTCTGGTAATGGGTGGAGCTGGGGTGTATCTCGCGGCTGGGCACAGCGGGAGAAGCATCACTTGCCTGCTGCTACCCTTGCATCTGCATCCCTCCTGCCCACCCCTATTGTTTTACTTGTGTAGGGTTTGGTTTATATTGCGCAGTCGGGGGAGGGGGCGGATAGCCTGAGCCGATTGGGGGGTTATACCTGGTTTAATGGTGGTCCGACTTGACGGTGGTCATGTCAGGGATTCCTAGCAGAACAACTGGGTGCAGTTGTTCCTCATACGGTGCCTTGCTGGACGGTGGTGGGGGTGGTAGGTATGCTTATTGTTGATGATATTTAACATACAGGCTGGTGGTGCCCATCTTGCTGGTCAGTGGCAGATGGATACTGGGGGTTGATTGTTATGTACATCTGGCTCAGGCTCCTGATTGTGAATTGTAATAAAGCTGCGGCCTGTTTTGACCCCACTGACTTGTTCGTGTATTTACTGTGTTGTTTGTGAAACGTTAGCCCTGGCTACCCATATTATTCGTATCTTAAGTACCACTGCATATTCTTAACTAGAACCTAACTGTGTTTAGCCTGGAGCTGTGCTGTCTATGCTTACCATAAACGGCTGAGTTGACACAACTTTCTATCAATTAAAAAAGAACTACCAAGTTTGTTGACAAAACATATTTCTGGTAACTTACCTTCCCTCCTCTCCTGTTTTTCAGTTGTAAAAACCTATTTTAATTCTGAAAAATAATTATTCAGCTGTACCACCGAGCTCCTGTCTCTTTCTTTTCCCTGGAAGATCAGCTGAAATGTTGCTCAGCTGATGATGTCATGAACAGTATAACAGTATGTTAACTTTTAGTAGTTCTTTTTTTTATCTTTACTGAAAATTGTGCACATAAGACCAAACACTTTTGTTTATATAATTGTTTTTAATTTACTTCTTTCACATTACCCCAATCTTAAAAGATCTCCATTGGCTCCCAATTGCCTCGAGAATTCAATACAAAACCCTATCCCTCATACATAAAACCCTAGTCAACGATAGTACACAATGGGGCGGATTTTAAATGCCCTGCGTGTGTAATTCCGGCCGGATTTATGCGCGCAGGGCCCTCGCGCACCTATTTTGCATAGGCCGCCGGCGCGCGCAGAGCCCCGGGACGCGCGTAAGTCCCGGGGTTTTTAAAAAGGGGCGAGAGGGGGCGTGGCAGAATGACGCGGCATTTCGGGGGTGTGACATGGCGTTTTGAGGGCGGCGACGCGGGCGTGGTTTCGGCCCGGGGGCGTTCCGGGGGCGTGGCCGCGGCCTCCGGACCAGCCCCCGGGACCGGAATACGGAGCGGGGCAGCCAGCCGGTGCGTGCAGATTTACGTCTGCTTTTAGCAGGCGTAAATCATGAAACAAAGGTAAGGGGGGGGGGTTTAGATAGGGCCGGGGGGGTGGGGAAGGTGGGGGGAGAGCGAAGGAAAGTTCCCTCCGAGGCCGCTCCGAAATCGGAGCGGCCTCGGAGGGAACAGGCAGCGCGCGCTGGGCTCGGCGCGCGCAAGTTGCACAAATGTGCACCCCCTTGCGCGCGCCGACCCCGGATTTTATAAGATACGCGCGTAGCCGCGCGTATCTTATAAAATCCAGCGTACTTTTGTTCGCGCCTGGTGCACGAACAAAAGTACGCGATCGCACAATTTTAGAAAATCTACCCCAATGGCTACACAATTCTCTCCGCCTTCATACATCTAACAGACCCACCAGATCAGCTTATCAAGGAACTCTACATATACCATCTCCTAAACTCACACACCTCTCCTCCACAAGGGACAGAGCATTCTCCATTGCAGGTCCCTCTATGTGGAACACCATGCCCCCTGACCTCCGCACAGAATCATGCACTCATAAATTTAAAAAAAAATTAAAAACTTGGCTCTTCAAACAGGCCTTCAACTAACTCCTCTCCTCTCTCTCCTTTCAGCGAATCCACATCAACTTTCCCTACACCCTCTCTACACTCTTTTTCCTGTACACAGTTCTTGTCTTATAAGTCTATCCTGTACCCCCTCTACACGATGGTCATGCAACTTGCCTATTATTGTATATATTGCTCTCACCTCTACAATCTCCCTTGTATATACATGTATATTGTATAATTTCAATCTTATGCATGCTTTATTAATTTTAAATTTTACCTTAATTTAATTATCTCGTAATTCTTATAATTTTATGCTATACCTGTTTGAATTATCTATACTATGTTCACGCTTACTGCATTCTCCTCCCTCCTCCCCCCCCCCCTTCCTTCTCATCGGCTTTGTTATACCGATCGACTTGCTTTTTTGAGAATATAGTTCAGATGTAACTTCCTTTCTATTTCCAATTGTTGTAATGTAAACCGATATGATGTGAAAATGAATATCGGTATATAAAAACTAATAAATAAATAAATAAATAAATAAATTGCTTTGTCAAATTAACATTAAATAGTTAACCATTCACAACCATATAAAAAGCATTCACTGCTTAGAGGGTGTAGCACACATTAAAAAGTATTATATAAACCATTTCTTTGCAGATCATAACCACTCTATGGCCCTCAAGCTCTCATGCATCCAAACAGAACTTTATGTACAAGTGCCAGATAAGCTATATCTGAGGGTTTTAATAGAACTTGGAGAAGTTCTGGCAGCTCTGCTGGCTGACCTTTTCAATGCTTTTTTAGTGTCAGGAGTAGTTTCCAAGAATTGGAGACAGACGGCAGGCCCAGCGTGACCGGGTGTGCAAACCGTGCAACTGCACACCTGGAGAGGCGGCGGGCCGGGCAGTTGGCAGTGGCAGAGGATGGAGAGAGCACTGCCGCCGGAAGAGGGTATGAGCATGCGAACGTCAGTGCACATATCCTCTTCCGGCTGCCAAGGGGGGGGGGGCAGCATGGAGGGGGAGCACAGTGGTGTGGGGGCAGCAGCAGGGTCTCTATGTACAGGGTGGTGCAGTAGCTAGCACCGGCCCTGACAGGCGGATATGGTTCCTGTTCACAAAAGTGGAAGTAAAGAGGAGGCTGAAAAAACTACAGGCCGGTTTGCCTAACCTCTGTGGTGAATAATAACCTTTTCCTTGGAATGAGCTCCATTTACCACTGGTCTTTGTTGCCTCACACTCAACCAGTTTCTAATCCAGTCAATTACTTTAGGACCCATACCAAAGGTGCTCACTTTATTTATATGTTGCCTATTCAGAATCATGTCAAAGGCCTTGCTGAAATATAGGTACAGTATTTATTTTATTTATTATTTTTTTATATACTGACATTCAATCTGAAATATCACATTGGTTTACATTCAGCTACTGTAGGTATTTCCCTATCCCCAGAGGGCTTACAATCTAAGTTTTGTACCTGAGGTAATGGAGGGAAAAGTGATTTGCCCAAGGAGCGACAGCAGGACTCAAACGCTGGTCTCCTGGTTCATAGCCCACTGCTCTAACCACTAGGCTATTCCTCCTCTAACACACTTCCCTGATCCAACTGTATGGACACCCAATCAAAGAAATTGATCAGATTTGTCTGACAAGATCTACCTTTAGTAAACCTATACTGCCTTAGATCCATTGGATTCTGGAAGCTGCACTATCTTCTATTTTAGCAGCAATTCCATTAATTTACTAGTGGTGTGCCGCAGGGATCAGAACTGGGAACGATTCTTGTCAACAAGTTTGTAAGTAATATTGCAGAAGAACTGGAAAAAGTTTGTCTTTTTGCAGATCTTACCAAAATCTGCAACAGGATAGACATCCAGGAAAGTGTTGAACCATGAGGAGGGATCTGGTGAAGTTTGAGGAGTGGTCTAGCATGTGGCAGCTAAGATTTAATGCTAAAAAATGAAGAGTTATGCATTTGCCTGCAAAAACTCAAGGGAGCAGTACAGTACAGGGATGAAATTCTTCATAAAGCAAGAATGGGATATGGGGGTGATCATATTTGATTATCCTAATATGGCCAAAAAATGGATAAATTGATGGCAGAAGCCAGGGAGAGAAATGGTCAGTAGAAAAAATGAAGTGATATTGCCCCTTTATAAGTCCCTGGTAAGACCTCATTTAAAATACTGTGTACAGTTCTGGAGACTAAGTTGGTGTTAATGATATAAACCAGATAGAATCGGTCTAAAGGTTGTCTGCTAAAATGGTCAATGGTCTTCATTCTAAAGCAGTGGTTCTCAATTCCTGTGTCACCAAGGGTGGAAGGTGTGTCACCAAAAATTTGACATATTATGCTTTCCATAACAGCCACATGTGCTTGCTGCTTGAGGAAAGTGCAGAGTAAAGAGCTGGTACTTAAAATTCCTCAACACTGCTCCCTGTTGCTGCTTTTCCCTCAGCCCTGGCAATCTCTGCCCCCACCAATCCAAGCCAGAAATGTTACAGGCATGCTGTATCTTGCCCCGCCATCCCGCTGCACCCCCCCCCCCCCCCCCCCTCTCGCATCTTGGAGTTTCAGTTTTTCTCTGTATGCTTGTTTATAATTTATACTCTTTTACTCTGTATTAGATAAGAATCAGTCTGCATTCTGCATGTTTGACAGAGGTGAGGGATTCTGCTAACTAGGATGTAGATTCTGTGTTGGAATCTAGAGCAGTCTGGCTTTCTTTGTTTTTTCAGTAGTAAGTGTACTGTGTTCTATATTTGCAGTCTTACTTTTTCATAGGTACGGCTTTTACTGTTCAAGACCTGGGTGTTAGTACTCTTATGGTATGTATGCTATATAATTTCTAAATGCTTTTTTAGCAGGTTTTCATGTTTTTTTCACAAAGTGGCTGTCAGGGAAGGGATTTTGAAGTACTATTACTGAGGGGCTATCAGAATTTGAATATATTTTTGTATGGTGAGTTGAAAGGGGAAATTTCCTAACTCTGCTCTGTATAAACCCCAGAAGAGGTCAGAACTTTCTGAGGTTGACAGTGAAATGTATGAGCGTTTGTATCGAAAAACTGTGTGCTGCATATGCATATCAGTCCCAGATTTCTCACTGATGCAGTAAGCAAAGATTAAAATTTTTGTGAAAAAAATATTTAATGATATTTTATAAGCAGTTATTGAAATTAAAGAATGTTATCTTTCTCCTGCATCATTTTCAACAATAAAATAGTATCTAGGATTTATTTTTTATAGTAGTGTGCAATATGTCACACATATGAGCATCATCTGTCAAATGTGTCATGACGGAAAAAAAGGTTAAGAACCTAAAGTATATGAAAACAAATTTAAAGATCTAAACATGTATTTTATTTATTTTATTTTGGATCTTTTATATACCAAAGTATAGCATTCTGCCTTCTCTCCGGTTTACATGAGAACAACATAATACATACAGTTAACCTTAGAACATTGTGTAACATTACAAACCGAATTTGTATATGAATATGATAATACTTAATAGAACTATTATAACATTTCTTGATAGTATGAATAAATCAAATTAACAGAGCAAGTGCTAAACAGTTGATTGATTGAACTGATTGGGGCTGAAATAGGAGATCGGATTGATTGGGGCTGATATAGGAACGGAATAATAGGATCGGATTGATAGGGGCTGAAATAGGAGATCGGAGCATGGTGGGTGGGGCGGGTCATGACTTAAGGTGATTAGAAGGGGGAAGGTGAAAGGAGGATCGAGGGGAGGGGTGGGGATGGAAATGTATACCCTAGAGAAGGTATTAATAATACACAGGAGGTAGTCAGCTTTCAAAGGATAGAAGGCTCTGGAATGAGGAGTTAAGAGATGAAGGTGAAAGGGGTAGATTCAGGAATAATCTAAGAAAATGTTTCTTTACAGGGAGGGTGATGGATGCATGGAACAGCCTCCCAGTGGAGTGTGAAGACAAGAGCAGTATCTGAATTCAAGAAAGCATGGGATAAAATAGAGAATCTCTGAAGGAGTGGTAGGGATTGTAGAGCTGGCTAGTAGGGCAGACTAGTAGGTCATATGGTCTTTTTCTGCCATCACGTTTCTATGTTTCTAAGTTTGTCTAATTATTGTTGATTTTTCCTTCAATCCTTCTACTTTTATAATGAGAGTAGATTTCTTTAGTGTCCTCTCTGCAGTTAAGTCAAATTTGATCATGTTGTGATCACTAATTACTAAGTGACCCCAACATTGTTATCTCTCACACCACATCTTGTGTTCCACTAAGGACTAAGTCTAAAACAGTTTCCCCTCTTGTTGGTTCTTGTACCAGCTGCTCCATGAAGCAGTATTTATTTCATTTAGGAACTTTACCTCTAACATGTTCTGATGTGACATTGACCCAGTCAATACTGGGATAATTGAAATCACCCATTATTAATGTGCTGCTGATTTTGTTAACTTCCCTAATTTCTATAAGCATTTCATTGTTTGTTTGTTTATTCTGGCCTGTTGGACAGTAATACACCCCCACCACTATTTTCTTCTGGAATTTTTATCCATAAAGACTTAACATTGCATTTTGTTTCCTGCAGAACTTTTAACCTGTTTGACTCAATGCATACTTTAATATATACTGCCACTTCTCTACCAATTTGATCCATCATTTTGATATAATTTGTACCCTGGTATCACAGTGTCCCATTGATTATCCTCCTTCCACCAGGTCTCTGAGATGCCAATTATATCTACCTCTTCATTCAGTGCTATACACTCTAACTCTCCCATCTTATTTTTTAGGCTTCTAGCATTTGAATATAGCTGAATATGGCTGAAACTAAAGGTGGACAAAGCCATAGGGCTAGATGAGGTATATTCAAGGATGCAAAGGGAGCTCAGAGACGTTCTGGCGGGTCTACTGAAGGACTTGTTCAATAGACCACATGTGATGGGAGTGGTTCCATGAGATTGGAGAAGGGTGGTGCCTGTCATTCCTTTTTGCAAAAATAGTAACAGAGGAAGTTACAAACTACAGACCAGGAAGCCTTACCTCAGTGGAGGGAAAATTAATAGAGACATTACTGAAGGCAAAGATAGTAAATTACCTACAATCTAGTGGGTTGCAAGATCCCAGACAGCATGGGTTTACCAGAGGTAGAGTGTGTTTAAACAAATCTGATGGAGAAGGTACAGAGAAGGGCTACCAAAATGATAAGGGGAATGGAACAGCTCCCCTATGAGGGAAGACTAAAGATGTTAGGACTTTTCAGCTTGGAGAAAAGACGGCTGAGGGGGGATATGATAGAGGTGTTTAAAATCATGAGAGGTCTAGAACAGGTAGATGTTAATCGGTTATTTACTCTTTCATATACTAGAAAGACTAGAGGGCACTCCATGAAGTTAGCATGTGGCACATTTAAAACTAATCAGAGAAAGTTCTTTTTCACTCAATGCACAATTAAACTCTGGAATTTGTTGCCAGAGGATGTGGTTAGTGCAGTTAATGTAGCTGTGTTTAAAAAAGGATTGGGTAAGTTCTTGGAGAAGTCCATTACCTGCTATTAATTAAGTTGACTTAGAAAATAGCCACTGCTATTATTAGCAACAGTAACATGGAATAGACTTAGTTTTTGGGTACTTGCCAATCTTATGGTCTGGATTGGCCACTGTTGGAAACAGGATGCTGGGCTTGATGGACCCTTGGTCTGACCCAGTATGGCATGCTCTTTTGTTCTCATGTTCTTAACATCCTGATCTTCTCGAAGAACCTCACGTCTCATTGCCAAGATGTTCGTCTAGTTCTCCAACAGCTACGGGCAAATAAATTATACACTAAACAAGAGAAGTGCATTTTTGAGAAGGAGAGTCTACCCTTCCTGTGATACATTGTTTCCAGTAGCTGCTTCCATATGGATCCGGAGAAGGTCAGATGTATCCAGGATTGACCAAAATCTTATGGCCTCCGCGCCTTGCAGAGGTTTTTGGGCTTTGCGAACTACTACTTGCACTTCATCCCCAATTATTCCAGGATCATAGCACCACTCACGGTGCTCACTCAAAAGGGAGCCAATACCAAGGCTTGGCCTCCTGAAGCAATCACAGCATTCCTAGAGTTGAAGAAGGCCTTTCTCCAGAAATTGTGCCTCCATCATCTGGATACCACACGTCCATTCATCGTAGAAGTCGACGCCTCCTCCGTGGGTGTAGGGGCCATGTTGAGCCAACACTCCAATATGGGGGTTCTCCACCCCTGCTCCTTTTTCTCATGAATGTTCACTTCCGCTAAGCGGAATTATGGGATTGGAGATAGGGAGTTACTAGCCATCAAGATGGTGCTCAAGGAGTAGCAACAGTGGTTGGAGAGTGCGCAACACTGGGTTATGATTTATACCAACCACAAGAACACTGGAACATCTTCACCATGCACACCAAGCCCGATGGTCCCTGTTCTTTGCACGTTTTGACTTTGAAGTAGGATACCGGCCTGCATCCAAGAACGCCTGGGAGGATGCCCTCTCTTGATCCTTTGAGGCAGAAGCACACCTGACCCCCCAGGCACTTTATAAATCTGGAAAGACGGTCGTTCCACTCTGGCTTCAACAGAAGATATTGAAGTGGTCCCTCAACTCCCGTGTCACAGGTTTCCCTGGGCAGGCCCAAACTCTCGTGCTGCTCCAGCAATATTACTGGTGGCCCTAGATGCAGAGAGGTGACAGGACCTACGTGGATTCTTGTCCTACCTGTGCACAGCAAAAACCACTGGTGGGACGACTTCAGGGGCTGTTACACCTGTTAGGCCTGATAGTCAGATAGTAGTGGAACCACAGTTTAGACCGCTTACCTGGGAATGTAGGAGTCTGGACTCAGGGTGAGAGCGTGGGTACCGGTAGGTAGTCCGAGTAGGGCCGGCTGCAGACAGGGTACTCCAGAGGCAGTCCAAGGTCGGGGCAGGCAGCGATCAATCAGGAACCAAATGCAGATAATCCGAATAGGCAGGCAGCAGGCAGAGTAATCCAGAGGCAGTCCAAGGTCGGGGCAGGCAGCGATCAAACAGGAACCAAAGCAGAATCCGAATCAGGTCTGAGGTAGCAAGACAGCAATCCAAAACACAGCGATGCTCCCAGGAACAATCATGGCCGAAGCAGTGAATCAGGGAGCCAGTCTCCCTTAAATAGTCAAGTTTCCCGCGCTGAATCGCCTCTGCCGGCGTCTGACGTCAAGGGGGCGTGGCCAGGTTCCGAATTGCGCGAGAATTGGTTCCCCTAGATGCGCGGAGGTGCTGGCTGGAGCGTCGGAGAGAAACGCCCCGATCCCTGCCCGATCGCGCTGCTATGGCTGCCAAGTCGGCCCCGCTGTTCCCCAGAGCCCGGAGGGTCCCTCCCACACGCCGTCGCTCTGAAACCCACGTGGCCAAGGTAACAGTACCCCCTCCGCAAGGTCCCCGCTCCCCTCCACGAGGCCCTGGCTTGGAGGGAAAACGAAGATGAAAAGCCCGCAGCAAACGGGGAGCCTGGATATGAGAAGAAGGCTCCCAGGTATTGTCCTCTGGGCCAAAGTGCTTCCAAGAAATAAGATATTGAAGTCGCCCCCTCACGCGTCTGGAATCGAGAATCTCTTGTACTTCGTACTGACCATCATCAGGAAGAATGGGTACGGTGGTCCTCCGCCTCCGCTGAGGCCAAGACAGGATAGCAGGCTTCAGCAATGAGACATGGAATGCATTGTGAACACGCAGTGAGGGCAGTAGGCAAAGCCCATAGGTAACTGGGTTGATCCGTCGCTGAATCGGAAACGGCCCAATGAAACGGGGCGCAAACTTAGCAGATGGGAGGCGTAAGCGAAGGTGACGAGTGCTCAACCAAACGAGGTCCCCGCTACGGAGATCAGGAGCTGGAATCCGTGTCTTATCCGCCCGTCGTTTCATGGCCGCAGTGTGTTTGGCCAACAAGGCATGAGTGGCGGACCACAGTCGAGACATAGAAGCGGCCGTGGCGTTGACCGCCGGGCAATTGGAGACGGTACGAATGGGCAGAGGAAAGTGCGGATGCCTGCCATAGACCAAGAAGAAAGGGGAGCTGCCGGTGGCCTGGCGAACGTGATTATTATGGGAGATCTCAGCCCAGACCAACAGGGGAGCCCAATCATCCTGGCGTTGGTTTACATATGCTCGAAGAAACGTCTTCACCGATTGATTGGTTCGTTCAGTAAGACCGTTGGACTGGGGGTGATAGGCAGATGAAAAATCAAGCTTCACCCGTAGAAGTTTACAAAGATTGGTCCAAAACTGGGCGGTAAACTGTACGCCTCTATCGGACACAATACTAAGAGGAAGTCCATGGAGGCGAAATACGTGGTGCAAAAAAAGTCGTGCCAGTTCCCGGGCTGAGGGCAAACCCGGAAGAGGAATGAAATGCGCCATCCGGGAAAAACGATCCACCACCACCCAGATTACAGTGTTGCCACCGGAGGGCGGAAGATCAGTCATAAAGTCGGTGGCAATATGTGTCCATGGGGACGTGGGAAGAGGAAGCGGGTGTAGTAAACCAAAAGGTCTCCGGCGCGGCGTCTTCTGAGCCGCACAGACAGAGCAGGAGTCCACAAAATGCTTGACGTCCCTCTCCCAGTTGGGCCACCAATAATGGCGCGAGAGCAGTTCCTTGGTACGAGCGACCCCCAGATGGCCAGCTAGTTGATCAGTGTGGGACCACCGAAGAACCTTGAGGCGCAACCGTTTGGGAACAACGGTTTTCCCTATCGGTACAGTGAAGGTGGCAGCCAACTGAAGTTGAGCAGGATCAATGAGGAAGCGGGGAGGATCTGGAGCATCAATGATGTCGAAGCTACGTGAGAGTGCGTCGGCGCGGACATTCTTTTGGGCCGGACGGAAGCGGACGAAAAAATGAAACCTGCTGAAGAACAGCGCCCACCGGGCTTGACGTGGATTCAGATGCTGGGCGGTTGCCAAATATTCAAGGTTTTTATGATCGGTATATACCGTGACGACATGGCGGGCCCCCTCCAAAAGGTGTCGCCACTCCTCAAAGGCCAGTTTTATGGCCAAAAGTTCTCGGTCACCAATGGTATAATTCCGCTCCGCCGGTGTAAATTTCTTAGAAAAGAACGCACATGTTACCCACTGATCCTCTACTGATCTTTGGAGAAGAACCGCCCCGACGCCCACCGCTGAGGCGTCAACTTCGAGAGTAAAAGGCTTGGTAGGATCAGGGTGGCGGAGACACAAATCGTTGGTGAATTCAGTCTTCAACCGGTGAAAGGCTAATACCGCCTCCTCCGGCCAGTGCTGTATAGAAGCACCCTTCTTCGTGAGAGCAGTGAGCGGCGCCACTAATGAGGAAAAATGAGGAATAAACTGTCTATAGTAGTTAGAGAACCCCAAAAATCTTTGTAAGGCTCTTAACCCCACCGGCTGAGGCCAGTTAAGTATGGCATTGAGATTGTCAGGGTCCATGGATAAACCGGTGTTGGAAACAATATAACCGAGGAACGGTAGGCGTTGCTTGTGAAAAACACACTTTTCCAGCTTGGCAAACAACTTGTGCTCCCGGAGGCGTTGCAAAACTTGTCGAACATGAAGCACATGCTGGGACAATGAGGGAGAAAAAATCAATATGTCGTCCAAATAGATAATGACGTGGGAATAAAGGATATCACGGAAGATGTCATTTATCATGTCCTGAAACACCGCTGGAGCATTGCACAGCCCGAAGGGCATTACCTGATATTCATAATGACCGTCGTGCGTATTGAACGCGGTTTTCCACTCATCCCCCTCCCGGATTCTGATCAAATTGTAAGCTCCCCGCAAGTCCAACTTGGTGAAGATTTGAGCCCCTTTTATCCGGTCAAATAATTCAGAAATGAGCGGAATAGGATACTTGTTCTTCCTGGTGATAGAATTAAGACCCCGATAGTCAATACAAGGTCTTAGGGACCCATCTTTCTTCTTCACAAAAAAAAATCCGGCTCCTGCCGGGGAAGTAGAGGGTCGGATAAATCCACGATCTAAATTCTCAGAGATGTATTGACGTAATGCGGTGGACTCCGGTTCCGATAAGAGTGTAAATTCTTCCCTTTGGTGGGGTCTGCCCAGGCAGAATGTCAATGGCACAGTCATACTTTCGATGGGGTGGCAAGGTCTCTGCGTATTGTTTATTGAAAACGTCCTGAAAGTCCTTATAGGGAATCGGAATAGCACTGGAGAGTTGCGTGGTATATACGGAGATAACCGGAAGTTTCTCAAGGCAATGTTGGAAGCAGAAGGGGCTCCATGCTGTGAGCTCTAGAGAAGCCCAATCTAGGTGTGGCTGATGAATCCGTAACCATGGTAGTCCCAGTATTATCTGATTCACGGATGCTGGAAGTACAAATAGCTGAATGCTTTCTTGATGAAGAACACCGGTTTGGAGCAACACGGGCTTGGTTATGTAGGCTATATGCATTCCCACCGGTTGCCCGGAAACAGAGGTTACCGACAGAGGAGTGGGTAATGGTTCCACCGGAATCCGAAATTTCTGTACTAAGTGTTCCTGAATGAAGTTTCCCGCTGCTCCTGAGTCTATGAAAGCTTGGAAATGCAGTGATTCGCCATTGAGGCAAATGGTTGTGGGTAGTAATAATTGAGGAGAGGGAATGGTGGAACCCAGGGAGGCCTCTCCCACCCGACCTAGGTTCGAGAGTTTCCCGACTTGTTGGGACATTTGTTGAGGAAATGGCCTGCTCCGGCGCAATACAAACAGAGATTCCTTGCCCGTCTGCGATTCCGCTCCTCGGGAGTCAGGCGAAATCTATCAATTTGCATGGGTTCCTCTGAGTCCCCCGCAGCCGGGGCCATCGGAGGTACGACCATTGGTTGCTGGAACGTGGGGGCCAAACGGAAATTTCTGCGAGTGGCAGCTCGCTCTCGGTTTCGTTCTTGAACACGTAAATCCAAACGGATAGCCAACCGGATCAAGCCCTCTAGAGTCTCCGGAGGATCCCGACCAGCCAATTGATCCTTGATATGTTCTGCTAGGCCTTGTCGAAAAATAGCCGTGAGACTCTCCTCTCCCCAGGCCAGTTCAGCTGCTAAAGTACGAAATTGAATGGCATATTCACCCACAGTTCTGGAGCCCTGTCGTATCTGAAGCAATTCATTTGCTGCGGAAGAAGAACGTCCGGGTTCGTCGAAAATTAGCCGGAATTCTTTGAGGAACCGGTCCAGTGAATTGAGGATAGGATCATCTCGTTCCCATAGGGGAGACGCCCACGCTAGTGCTGGACCCTCTAGTAAGGACAGAAGGAAGGTAGTCTTTGTCTTATCGTTGGGAAAAGAAGCAGGTTGTAAAGAGAAATGCATCCGGCACTGGTTGATGAAACCCCGACATAGGGCTGCATTCCCATTGAATCGAGGCGGAGGGGGCACCCGGATGGGAGCAGAGGTAACCGCCGGGCTGGGAGCGGGCCCTGTGGGCAAGTGGGCTAAGGCATCCATACGTGCCACCAATCGATCTAGGACCCCCGTAACTTGATCCAGGACTCCTTGCTGTTGTTGGATCTTATTGGCCATCCCGGGAATGGCTTGTAGAGCGGTCAAATCAACTGGCTCCATGGCTTCGGCCAACTGTTAGGCCTGATAGTCAGATAGTAGTGGAACCACAGTTTAGACCACTTACCTGGGAATGTAGGAGTCTGGACTCAGGGTGAGAGCGTGGGTACCGGTAGGTAGTCCGAGTAGGGCCGGCTGCAGACAGGGTACTCCAGAGGCAGTCCAAGGTCGGGGCAGGCAGCGATCAATCAGGAACCAAATGCAGATAATCCGAAAAGGCAGGCAGCAGGCAGAGTAATCCAGAGGCAGTCCAAGGTCGGGGCAGGCAGCGATCAAACAGGAACCAAAGCAGAATCCGAATCAGGTCTGAGGTAGCAAGACAGCAATCCAAAACACAGCGATGCTCCCAGGAACAATCGTGGCCGAAGCAGTGAATCAGGGAGCCAGTCTCCCTTAAATAGTCAAGTTTCCCGCGCTGAATCGCCTCTGCCGGCGTCTGACGTCAAGGGGGCGTGGCCAGGTCCCGAATCGCGCGAGAATTGGTTCCCCTAGATGTGCGGAGGTGCTGGCTGGAGCGTCGGAGAGAAACGCCCCGATCCCTGCCCGATCGCGCTGCTATGGCTGCCAAGTCGGCCCCGCTGTTCCCCGGAGCCCGGAGGGTCCCTCCCACATGCCGTCACGCTGAAATCCGCGCGGCCAAGGTAACAACACCATTGTTGACCCCTTCTGTCCTCCAACTTTGTGGTGGATCTCTCCTTCTCTAACAGCTGCAGCACTATTTGGGTCGTTATCAACCAATTCTCAAAAATGGCTCACTTTGTTCCCCATCCTGGCCTTCCCTTAGCACCTGAACTGGCCCGACTTTTTACCACCCACATTTTATGCATGCACAGCTTGCCCAAGCATATCATCTCGGATTCAGGCTGACCAGTTCACTGCCAAATACTGGTGCTCTCTCTACCAGAAATTCAACATCACATTGGATTATACTACTGCTTACCACCTTCCTGAGAGCCTATGCCAATAATTGCCACGACAATTGAGCTACCCTCCTTCCATGGGCAGAATTCTCTCACAACTCCCATATTAGCTTTGCCACGGGAGCATTGTCATTTCAGATTGTATATGGGAAACAGCCTTCCCTCCCCTGACAGTCCCATTGTCCATTCCCTCTCCAGCAGTCCAATTAACTTCCCAAGAGCTCCAGAAACTCTGTATTCATACTGAAGAGATGTGTTAGAAGGCTGCACAAAGAGCCAAAAAGGTGACAGATGCACATCAGTGCTACAATTTAGACCTGGGGACAGGGTTTGGTTGAGTACCTGCCATATCCAGCTCAGAATGCCTTCCATGAGGCTCACACTCTTCCCTGTTTTACGTCAGGGAGGGCCCATGACCTACCAACTGCACCTATCTGCCTCTTTGGGAATCTGATATTTTTCATGTTTCAGTCCTCAAGCCCTTAGTCTTCACGTGGCCATCCTGGAAGGTGCCCAGACCCCAAGAGGTATTCACCGAAGAAAGCCAGATCTATTAAGAAAATGAGATACTGGATGTTCGGCGATGGAACAAGAGGTGGGAATACCCGATCTCCTGGAGGGGTATGGCCCAGAAGAGAATACATAGGAGCCTGTCTCAAACATATTGGACAAGAGCCTTCTAAGGGCATTCCATGCCTCACACCCCAAGAAGTCCAGGCCCTTGGAGGAGGGGGGTTTGGAGGAGGGGGTACTGTTGCATTTGGCCAGCTGCGGGTCCATCCTGCAACCGGCTGCTCTTACCTCCAGCCCCAGGCCACAGGGGGCCTTCTGATGACGCTCAACTGAATGACTCAGACACTCTTAAAGGTCCCGCAGCAGGAAATCCTCCGCAGCAACCCTGGATGATGTCACAGGCATTTCTCTATATAAGGCCTGCTCTGCCCTCCCTCAGATGCCTCAGCAATAGGTCAAACTCCTTGAAGTAACTGTTTGCCACATTGTTCCTGGTTTCTGATCCTGCCTCTGTTCCAGTGCCTTGTCTTCATGTTTCTGGTCCCTTCCTGCTTCTTCGGAGTTCCTGCGTTCTTGTCTGGTGGTCCCTTGTCTGTCTTTGTTATCTTCCTGTCATTCTGCCT
This sequence comes from Rhinatrema bivittatum, assembly GCF_901001135.1. NCBI lineage: Eukaryota > Metazoa > Chordata > Amphibia > Gymnophiona > Rhinatrematidae > Rhinatrema > Rhinatrema bivittatum. The sequence continues at coordinate 292,488,538 of NC_042617.1, read as the reverse complement.
TGCCTTCCTTCCCTCAGATTGACTCCTTGGCTTGGACCTCCAGCTTTGTCTTCATTTGGATTCTTGGCTTGACTTCGGACCTCTTCTCAACTACGTTGGATTGCTGCCTGCCCTGTGATCTCTGCTTGCTTCTTGTGCTGCTGAACACTGCCCACCCTGACCTCGGCCTGCTCTGGTCTGCACTGTTTGCTGCCTGTCCCGACCACAGCCTGACCTGACCTTGTTCTCTTCCACTGGCCTACTGTTTCTTCTACAACAAATTTATCTCTGCACAGAGGCCCACGCCTAAGTAAAATCGGCCCTGGCACCCGAGGGCTCAACCTAAGGGGAACGAGGGCTGGTATTGGTGAAGTTCCTGTTGGGCCTCTGCTCCAGCCAGCTCTGCCTGCCGACGGTGAGGACCTCCAGGGCTCCTCCTTGCGGGTAGCGCCAACCTCACCTCTGTTCAAGGGTCCACTTCCGCAACAATATAGATGTGTGGATGGCTGAAGGTTTAAAATTTTTGGACAAATGGCTGATGAAGAGTGAGTCAAAATGTTTATGGAGCTAGAGGTGGAATATCAAATACCCAATATGACCCAATATTTATATATGTATTTACATAAAGATATTGCAGATATAAATAGGGAACATTCAGATGTTGAGGTCTGTAGGGGTATTAAAGGGAGTGTTCTGCTGCAGGAGGAGAGCAAAGCATTTGATATGTCTTGTGTAAGTCTCTTGAGTGGCTTTGTGTGAAAGGGAAACTACACCAAGAGTTATACAGTTGTGGAATGCAGATCTGAATGAAGATATGGACAGTACAGATTGGAAATTTACTTGGAAGAGATCACGTTAAATTACTATATGCTATAAAGGTCAGGAATTGCAGTATAAGTTATTAAATAGACTGTACGGTATTCCTGGTTTTTGGGTTTTTTTTCGCAAAATTTAGTATTGCCAGTTCAAACTGTTACAGAGACTGGGAACACATTTTCATATGTGGTGGGAGTGTCAGGACATCCAAAAGTGTCTGATTGTGTCTATGAAATTTGTGGGCAATGGTTGGTCGCCAATCCTACTCTCTTTCTATTGGGGAGGTGATCTACCAGATGGGAAACGAAAGGTTATAGGATATCGATGGGTCACTTGTTACATGCTGCGCGTTGACAGTGGCTCATCTGTGGAAACGATCTCCTACTATTTCATGTTGGGAATCTAAGTTGTTGGATATTACTTTAATGGAAAAATTAACATTTGCCTTAAAAAACCAGGTTGATAGGTATCATGCAATTTGGAGGCCATATTGGACCTGGCAAGAAAAGGGTGGGGTCTGATTTCCTGTATAATGTGAATATTGTGGTGTATTTGCTATGCCTTTGTTAAGCTACTGTGTCATTGAGTTATTGTTGTATGTTGTTTTTGTAAAAGTTACAAATAAAGAGTTTAAAAAAAAAGCTGGTACATTAAGACAATAATAATACTAATAGTGAGTCAGAGGACTGGGGGAATGGAGTGAGTGAGACTGAAGAGAAGGGAGGAGGTGAATAGGAGGAAAGGGAAAGGAAGTGAGAGGGTGCTTGGAGAGATTGGCGAGCAAAAGCGAGCAGGGGCCAAGCCCCTAGTAATTAATATAATTATGTACCGTATAATTGCACACACATAAAAAGTTAAAAATAATGAATAAGTACTGTTTTAGGTGAAACATACTAAGTTCATGTCAGAGCTCAGCAGTCTCAAGCTCTTAGGCTGCTCAACAGCATCAAGCATTCAATCTTTTGTTTATCACACTTAGTCGATAACTTTTAAACTGGCGCGCGGGCGTACATGTCCATGCATTTGTCGGCCCGCACTCAGAGATGTGGCTATTTTATAACATATGTGCGTATATGCACGCATGTTATAAAGTAGCCTGCTCACGCACATTCATGCACGCAATTTTAAGCAGGCGTGTGCCTGTGTGCACAAATCCTGCTTAAGTGGGGGGATTTTAAAAGGGACAAGCGCCGACACATTTGCCAGTTTTACCAGTTCGCCCAGTTAACAGATAGGTCCTCCAACCCTCCCTGGTTTGATAGCCTGTTCACCCTGCCCCCAGTTACAGCCTTCCAGTTACTCTTTAAATCCCTTCAAAATGGCTCTTAATTTTTTTTTTTTTTGGACTTACACACCATCCAAAGAAGAAATAAAATTTTGCGGTAGGGGGCCTTTGCGCGTACTGGATTGCATATGTATTTATGCACAAATTTCTGTAGAAAGTCCCAAAACGCCCATGTACCCTTCATACCCCCCCTCAGACCCCACCAAACCCCCCCTCCCCTTTTTGAGAAGTTCCAAGATATACACGCGAGGCATTTAAATGTGTATTCACATGGTTTTTAAAATTTGGTCAGCGTGCAAGAGCCTGACATATTCACACATCCCCTAATTTTGATACGTCTCAGGCTTTTAAAATTCACCTTTTAGAGGGTGCTTTACTTCTGATACTCAGAGCCTTGCTTGCCTGGGTCTTATTTAATGGGACAATCCCTAAACTTTGCCTGACGAGGAACTCATTGCAGTACCTTTGAGATCCAAAAAGTACCCTGTTAAATTCTGAGCAATTTATTTTAGTTGCCCCGCTCCTGGACATTGCCTGGAATCTGCCTCATGGTTTGAACCATGCTGGACATCATAGTGCCGTGTGGTTCAAACCTTGAGTCACGTCCCAGATGGCAGAAGAAGAGGAAGCAGCCCAAGGCACTGCCACTTTCCTTCTCCTACTGCCAGACAACAAGTGTGGGGTAGGCCAGGGCAGAATGGGGGTGCAGGAGTGCAAAGACTACACCAATGTAAGGTTGGCATGGCCAGCTGCTGCCCCACAGACCTGCTTCTGGGCTCTTGCAATTCCCTGGGGGAGCATGCATTTCTGTAGCAAGCCCTTGTCGTGGCTGTGAAATAGCAGGCCACAAGGGGTTCTGCTAAGGGGTACCACTTTCACTACCTTCCAGCTGAGCCCTCCCCCAGTAGTATAGCTTCATGGGTCCCACACTTACTGTTCCCAAGCTGAGCTCTCCCCAGTACTTGTCCTTCATGGATGCCAAAGCTGAGCTCTCCCCAGTACCTACAGCCTCATGAGTTTCTACCTGCTCTGTAAAATGCATCATTATATAAATAGCAGACTGAAAAAAAGATAAACTTAAGGAAAGAAGTAGCAATTATATTGCCTTCACTGATTACAATTCAAAGTGGATAACTGCCAAAAAGAAAGGTGTCTCTAATGTTGGAAGACAGCTGCTGAGGAATGATTGCCTGAAATATTTGGATAAAAACAGAAGGATGGTTTCAAAGGTTAGGAGCTTACAAAATTGGCAGCTTACTATGATATCAGTGCAATCTTTGTATTCATTTATGGGCAAAGAAGCATAAGAGATTTACAGTAATACTTACAATGCTTATCATTGCAATAGACAAGCCCTACCATTAAGACATCATGGGCTGTGCAGGAGGGATGCAGACAGACATATCCTCTCTGCAAATGTATCCTAACATGCTTTGCCGTCACAATGAAAGATATGATGGAGTAGGGTCATGAAGGAAGAAGCAGCAGGGTGAACAAGAAAAGGATCAAGGTAATGAAGAAAAGCTGGGAGAAGTCAGAGGGGTCATGCTGGAATGCTGAGAAGAAAGGAGGGATCAGTGAGGGAGGGGATACGAGAAGGGAGAGGTTAGAGGGAAAAATCATGGAAAGGGGAAAACAAATAGAAAATGGAAGAGGAAAAGAGGTGACGATGAAAATGAAAGAGAACTACCTAGATTATTGCAGCACGGGCAGAGATTTCACATTTTATTGTGTCTGGGATAAACATAGAGGAAGAGGTGTTTTAAAATCCTTTACTTTGTTCACAAAATGAGAAGCACAAACTTAACATGAATATGAATTCTAAAATTGTCCTGTGATGGAAATCCCCCAGCAAAGCAAAATGTCAGCACACACTGCAAATGAGGCCGGTTACTTTATCAAAGAGCTGCATGAGCTTAGATTGTGCAAGAAAGGACTACAGGTAACATCTGCCCGAAAATCCAGGAACATTCTCCAGGGTCCTCATGCATTACAGGATCGGTCTGGGATTCTCTGCGGTTTGTGCTGTGCATGTATTAAGCTGACAAAGGATCAGCATGGGATAGACTGAAGACGTAACACAAAACGACCCACACACAAAACTGATCATTTGTACATGTAAAATATGATCTGATGGAGCAATTGCTTCCCACCCCTTGTTTTAGAGAAGCTGCGCAAACGGTCATTCAATGTGGTCTGTGAGGTGCTTCAGGTAGTCTCCCTGGGTGGCTGCTTCTTCAGGGAAGATGGCCTGGCAGAAGTCACAGGCCCGGTCCAGCGGGTAGTCCTCTGCCACACACCACCAGGTCTTAGAAGGAGCAGGTAGGTTGGGGCAAGGAAGGGAAGAAAAGGAGAAACGGGAATTACAAAAAGCAGATGAATCTAGCCAAGCTACTGATCATAATGTTGCCATCCTTGGGATTACCAGCTGTCTGCGTGTCATCAAGGACAAACTGAACCAGCTCTGTTGCTGTCTCAATCACATCTGAGGAATCTGAACTTTCTGCTTCTCTATTACTGTCCTCACTCGCTTCTAATCCAGCAATCAATGCACATTCGCTTTAGACCGGGGTAGCCATCCTTTTTCAGCAAAGGGCCAATATAATGCTTTCGTTTCTGGCTGGAGGCCATGCACACTTCTAGGCCATGTTCCCACCTTATTTCTGGGAGGAAAACCGCTCTGCATTCCCTGGTGCATACGTCAGTGCCAGGAACCATCATGTAGGTACCAATGTGCCCTTTGTGCAGGTTGGTGCCACCAACAAGGTAAGTGGGAGAAAACAGGAGACCCATCTTGATGGCACTTACCTCCAGGAAAAGACATACCGCTGCCTACACAGTGACTGCTATGTGCATCAGAGAATATGGAATAATGCCCCGCATCCTTGCCTACATTCTCCCTCCCCATGATCATCTCCCCTTTCTCTTTCTCGCTGAAGCTTCTCTTACCTTCTTTGCGTCACCATTAAGCCCTGGGTATTTCTATTTTCAGAAAACAGTCTAGTGTAGGATGGAAATAGGGAAGGCTACATTCAAATGCAGTCTCTCCCTTTAAAGGTGCTGGAATGGTCGGCCTCCTGAGAGTTAACAAATGTAGCTTGTAAGAGTGAGCTCCGGGGGCAGTGGAGTCTTGCATTAGGGTTAGAAGGTAGTGTGGAGCTTTTCTGAGTTGGATGTTTCAGGCCCAGCCAGACAAGCCAGGCAAACTCTATTTGGTGGTACTGACTAGGGTTGGGAGGGGGTTCTTCTTCCAGTCCACTCACTGGCTAGTTGGGATTTTCTCTCTGAGTTGTTTTCGGGTTTTTGCAGTTTTCACGGTAGACGTCTTGTGAGACATCTGAGTCTTTCTTGGACTCAGGAAACAGGGAACCCTGTGTCTAGGACACCCAAGGATAGGGAACACCTGCTCTAGAGGTGGTGACCCGCTGCAAGGAACAACTATCAGTTTTTGAGCTAAAAGACATTTTGTAGAAGATCTGGGAGGAAGATGTTGGCTGCCCCTTCTTCCTTCCCTGTTAAAGGAACATCGAAAGCTGCGTGGTCCAGGATCCCTTCTCAACTTGAGATCTGTGAAAGTGAGATCGAGAAGGACTGAGGAAAACCGTGAGTAATACTACATTTGAGTTACATCAGAGGACCCTCCTATTTTATCTCCCCTCCAATTTACGTTTAGCCCCAGTTGTTGCAGTGTTGGTCCTGAGCTGGGGGCCATGCATCAGAACTCCTTCCATCCTCCTGGGCTGTAAATCCTGCCACTGAGTTTCACCACTGCACACTAACTGACTCACTCCTCTCCCTCTTTGCAGCATCCCCGGCACCCATCAACCCAGGGAACAGAAGACCTCAGATCCTGCACCTGGCGGCACACGACACGGTCACTGGGTTGGACCAGAAATGTGTGTGTATTCTAATAGCGTGCTGGGTTCTGGCACCATATTGATGTTGGAGAAAACTGCAGCAATATAAAACTCAGCCAGGGATGATGCAGTGCACACAAACTTTCCAGACCACGCACTTCCCTTCCTCAGTCTTGACAGCTAAATCTAAGAACTGGGCAAAAGTCTCAGAGGGGTCCTTTGCCCAAGTTTTGGCTTGCAGTTTTCTTTTTCCTTTTTAGCTGTTACTGGAAATATAAGTTTTTGAGCACAAAAAGTGCTCTTTTAATATTGAGACAGAGCAACCGGCCACTGCACATAGAGGCATTCTGGCCCTAGAGAGCACTGCTGCTCCACTGGTGCCAGAGTCAGACCGAAAGACAGCAGCTCACCAAATTAAACTCGCTTTGAAAAAAATCGCTATATAAATATGAAACTCTGGAAATGCCTTGAGGCTATTTTTTTCCTGTTCTGTAATGGTAATATTTCCTCAGCTTATGAGGGCGTGTCCATTTTTATGCATTTGAATAATGACTAGGCCTTACTATGGAGTGACCTCAGGAATGTTCCAGTAATGGGAGGTTACTGGGCAGCAGTGTCACCAAGAGTGACAGGGCAGTTCCATCCCCTAAAGGGTGGGGAGTCAAGAAGTTGGTGAAATACATGCGGTGACTCCACGAGTCACCAGGGAGGAGTTGTAAGGAGTTCTGGGGTCTAGGAGTTTGCAGCAAGGAGCTGTGCCCTGACCTCAGGTTCCATTTGATCCATGGAAGATAGGAGTTCTCATCTGCAAGTGGAAAAGGGCCAATTCGAGAAGATCTTACCACCAGAAAACCATGGAAGGCACTGTCCTGGGGAAGCCAGCCAGTTGTACATAAACTGAGAGCAAAATAAGGGGATTCTGCAGGTTTTTGAGTTGAAGACATAAAAGCCTTGGTGGGCATTCCCAGGATCCTAGTGTGTGGAATTGTACTTAAGAAGCATAGGGAACCATGTTCATCTTTTCCCATGAATTTTGGAACTTAAGGACTGTATTCTGGGGTGTTTTGTTTTTTTTGCAGTTGAGAATTCTGGACTCGATTCATTTTTTTTTTTTTTTTTTAAATCTGCTTCCTTTGAAAACTTTTTTTCTAAGTAAAATCTTTTCTTCTCTTTAGAACACAACACCATTGGCGTGGACTGTTTATTTCTGTGGACTGTGTGGGAACCTCTTAGTTATAGTCCTCCAGTTTGACTCCTGTCCCCAATTCACAGAATCTGGATCCCCATCCTGGCTACAAGTGAGTAAGTGCTCTGCAACGCAGGACGTCAGGCGCCCTTCCCAAAGCGGGAGGTTGGGGGGGGGGGGGGGAATATTACAATACTGTTGAGAAAAAAAATGGAATACAGCACTCCAGAAAGAACCATCTGCCTGATCTTCCTAATCCAGAGATTCTCACCCCAGTCCTGAGGATACTTGGAGCCACTCAGGTTTTCAAGATATCTGCAATGAATATGCATGAGATGGATCTGCATACAAGGAAGTAATGCATGCAGATCCATCTCATGCATATTCATTGCGGATATCTTGAAAACCTGAGTGGCCAGGTGTGTGCCAAGACTGGGTTGAGAACCTCTGGCTTAATCTGTTGTCATGGTGCTGTGTATCTGGATGTAAAACAAAATATTTTAACTCAAGAAACTATATGGTGGTCATGCAAAGGCAACTAGAAGGACTGGCCTGCTCAGCTTTTGCAGAACAGACAGAGCCAATCCTGGTTTTATCCAGCTGCATGGAATATATTTTTAACCTCTGTTTTATACCAGCTCTGGACCTGGAGTGCCACAAACAGGTCTGGTTTTCAGGACATCCACAATGAATATGTATATTTGCATGCACTGCCTTCATTATATGCAAATATGCACATTCATTTGGATATCCTGAAAACCAGACCTGTTTGCAGCAGTCCAGGACCGGAGCTGCCTACCCCTGTTCTATAGCAGTGCTTTCCAAACCTGTCCTGGAGGGCCCCCAGCCAGTCAGGTTTTCAGGATATCCACAATTAATATGGATAAGATGAATTTGCATGCACTGCCTCCATAGCATGCACAATTGTATTTCATGCAAATTTATTGTGGATATCATGAAAACATGATTAGCCAGGAGTCCCCCAGAACACATTTGGAAATCTCTGTTCTATAGGAGGAGAGGCTGATCAGATAGTACTGAATATCTGTGTGTTGCTATTTTTGTATTTATGTCTCCTCACCTCTCTTATAACTTTAAAACAGCTGGACCCAGCTCCATCAAACTTTGTGTGTAAGAAGGTCCTTAGGGGAAATTAGACTTTTCCACCATTCAAAGTTGGTGAATGATTTGGGGGGGGTGTGTGTGTGTGGGGGTGGGGGGGTTTGGATACATGAGGGAGGCAAACATGGTACTTTCCTCATAAGAAATGCACAGGGAGGGGTGGGTTTGAACCATGGCTCTTTAGCATGTCAAGCTTTTTATTGGTTAGCTCCTGCTTCTCTTAGGGGAAGTCAGAACTACGTGGGGAAAACCAGGCCTGAATGTGTTTGTCTTGCAAAAAATGAAGCCAGCTGCTCATGCTATAGACCTTATTTCTGCACAGTCTTTAATCAGCCATCAGAACATTTTAAGTAACTAAAAAAATGTTGCCAGCCTAACTCCCTGTCATCCTGGTATTCCAACTCCTATATCAGTGCAGTGGAATGGGCTCTTTAGTAAACCCACCCCACCCCTGCCCCTCCAAGGGCTGATGCCACGTGGGACAAATAGATGGTAGGACCATGGCCATCTTGGCCCAATCCGTCCTGCTGCCTTTGGTGTACTGCAGAATGCACTGGAAATGGAAGCTGGAAAAGCAGGAATGTAACCCCTCCCCCCCCCCCAAAAAAAACCCGTCTCATGACAACTTGGTGACAGCTCTACAGCACATCCACATACCTTTGTGGGCCCTCGTACAGTAACGGGAGATTTACCCTCTGCAGGCAAATGGTCGTGCACAGAAGCAGTGCCCAGCTTTAGGCAAGAAGGAACTTCATAGAGGTCAGACAGGTTTGTTAATGACTTGCCATCCGCCAGGTTCAGGAACAGCCAATCCCGTGCCTTGCACAAGCCCAGTGATTCCCCATCGCTAGCACCTGCGGAGGGGAGCGGCTTGACAAAATTGCCAAAGGACAGGTCACGGTCCAGCTTGGGCCCATTCTTTTGGCCAGCACAGTTCAGCCCATAATAGCCCACCGTGGCAAACTCTTCCTTCTCTGCTTCGCTGTTTAAGAAGCTGTAGTTTTCCATGGTAGGTGGGAACTTGATATCAAAACTGGGCAGAATCTCAGCATCTTGCCTCTGGTTGCTGGGAAACATGGGGTCCTGTAACTCGGAAGCTGCTACGGTAGGAAGCCCGCCATTCTGAACTTTCTGGTCCTGTGGTCTGAAGAAGGGATTTTCAGACAGTTCAGGACCCCCAGCATCAGTGCACTGAACTGGCATGGAAACAGGCATTTCTTTAAAGGAAAACAATTTGAGTTTTCATTATTAGTATAGAGTGGAATCTTGTTCAGATTTTTTTTTTATCAGGAAATGTACTACTGTGTATCAGAAGGGAGCAGTTCTTCCAGTAATCTGAGTCAGAAACAGACATGCTATATGGACTAAAGAACACATACAGTTCCAACAAGAAGGGAGGCACTGCACCATAGTAGCACCTTAAATACCCAAGTTTTAATCCCACTTCTACCACCTGCTCAATGTGTGACCTGCAGCATATTGCTTAATCTTCCTGTATTCATAGCTACTGTAAAGTGTTTGGTGCAAGGACTTTGTGGCCATGTAAATGTTCTTATAATAAGCACCTTGCACTTTGATAGCTCTCTTTATAATAAATATGATCAATTCTATAGATATCATTAGTGCATGCTTTCTATTCTTATGATTAGCCTTTCAAATGAAAAAAAAAAAAATAAAGGCGATGTGCTTATTAAATTACCCTCTGCTGTCCACTGATTTATTAGCATGTAATAACACAAGGTGTTTTGGCTCATTGAGGCCCCTAAATCTCACCAGTGCTGGGTTCCTTTCTTGCCGTTAGCTTCTGCAGCAGCACAGCCTGTCTGGTGCAGAGAACCTGCAGTTGCCTGAGTTCCTGGGACAGCTGCAAAATGGCTTCTTCCATTGCCTGCGCAAGAGCACAATGTCATGCACAACAGTTAAAACCATGTTGCAAAGAGGAAGAACCAGGAATCAATCCTTGGTATCTCCACAGACATTTCTTTTCACAGAAAGGGTGGTGGGTGCATAGAACAGTACCCTAATTTACGGGCTGATACAGTACAGTGCGCTCCGATGGCATGCTTTAACTCCAGCTCCTAAGCAGGTATTAAATTTGCCATGTTACAATGGGTGCCTTGTCGCGCGGCAATTTTTGGCATCGTGGGGTAATAGCTAATAGCCTCACTTACATGGAATTTACATGTGATGAGCGCTATTAGCTACGTGCTGGTATGGACGAGTGCTTTGGATGCGCTGATCCCAGTTTTGCATCCAAAACGTGGGTCCAATCTGAGCACCCGATATTGTATTGGCTTGCAAGAGTGAAGGGAATTTGTTAATAAACTGGAAAATGTCATAATGCCTCTATATTGCTCCATGGTGAGACTGCACCTTGAATACTGTGTACAATTCTGGTCGCCGCGTCTCAAAAAAGATATAATTGCGATGGAGAAGGTACAGAGAAGGGCTACCAAAATGATAAAGGGGATGGAACAGCTCCCCTATGAGGAAAGAGGTTAGGGCTGTTCAGCTTGGAGAACAGGCGGCTGAGGGGGGATATGATAGAGGTCTTTAAGATCATGAGAGGTCTTGAACGAGTAGATGTGAATCGATTATTTACACTTTCGAATAATAGAAGGACTAGGGGGCATTCCATGAAGTTAGCAAGTAGCACATTTAAGACTAATTGGAGAAAATTATTTTTCACTCAACGCACAATTAAGCTCTGGAATTTGTTGCCAGAGGATGTGGTTAGTGCAGTTAGTGTAGCTGGGTTCAAAAAAGATTTGGATAGGTTTTTGGAGGAGAAGTCCATTAACTGCTATTAATCAAGTTTATTTAGGGTATAGCCACTGCTATTAATTGCATCAGTAGCATGGGATCTTCTTAGTGTTTGGGTAATTGCCAGGTTTTTGTGGCTTGGTTTGGCCTCTGTTGGAAACAGGATGCTGGGCTTGATGGACCCTTGGTCTGACCCAGCATGGCAATTTCTTATGTTCTTATGTTTTGCTGTCACTAAGGTGATACCTGAATTTGACTTTTTTTTCTGCATGTCTTAGTTCTGTTTTGTATATGCCACAAATCTTTTTATGACGATTATTATCATTATTCCTGTTTTATTGTAGTTTTATGTATTTTTTAAAAAGAGGATTCATGAAAGAATATATTGATATTTGTTTTATTATGTTATTGGATCTGATGTTTCTGAAGTGTTCTTTGTTTACTTTTTACATCATATTGTATATTTATAAACTGCAATAAATACAGATTAATAAGACATTTTTAATGTTGGTAAGTGCTTGAAGTAATAGAATTTAAATATTTTTAAATGTCACTCATGTTTGATGGCTGTTGCAAACTATTCAGAAATATATTGTAGGGTGCATGCTAGAGCATTATTTATCGATAAGAGTACAACTAGTAGGGCTTAGATCTGTATGTCTAGTGCCCAGCCATGTTAACCTTGGGCCCCCCCAAAAAATGTATTTCTGGCTACGCCACTGGTGTGACTGCACCTTGAGTATTCTGAGCAGTTCTGGTCATTCCATCTTAAGAAAAGCAAAGAGAAGGGCAACAAAAAGGATAAAGAAGATGGAAGGGCTCCCTTATGAAGAAAGGCTAAACAGGTGAGGGCTCTTTAGCTTGGAGAAGAGTCACAAACTCATGAGTAGGGTGGAACAGGTAAAAAGATAGTGTTATTTATCCCCTCAAAAGGGATTAAGACCAGGGGATACTCTTGGAAATTAACAATTTAAAACAAATCAGGGAAAGCATTTTTTTTCCATTCAACACACAATCCGTTACAAGTTATCTGTCTAAATGGCAAGCTTATGAATATTAAGCTGGTCATTATCCAGCTACAATCTAGCAGGAAAAAAAGAGGGGGAGGGGGGAGATGCTGAGGGTGCAAGCCATTCTAGGGGCATTTAGGAGCGGAATTAAGTTATCCAGCTAACGTAGCCGAATTTGAACTATAACTGGCTCAATTAGCCGAGTAACTTTAGAACCTGCTTCCGAGCAGGTCTAAAGCTATCCAGCCTTGTGTGGCCAGATAACTAGCTACTTACATGGATCTCTTCAAAGATATCTGGGTAAGTAGCACTGTCAAAATAAAATTAAAAAAAAAGATGTAAAAGGGGCCTGTGGCCAATTCTTTCCCTCTCCCTACCCCTGAAACCCCTAATGAATGAGATAAAAGTGCGACGGATTCACAAGTCAGACCCTATCTCTTCATCTCATCCTGATTTCTATTTAATTTAACTGGAGTGCCCTGTGGTTCCTCCCACAGTTTCAATATTCTGGACCACAAATCTCTCCCCAGACCCCCGCCCCCCCCCCCCCCCCATACCTAAAAAAAAAACCTTGCCGGGAGCAAAGTACAAACATATCCATTCTTGGTGTTCCAGCATTGCTTCTGTGAGGGTACCTTGCTCCTGGCAGGGTTTTGTTTTTTTTTAAAGTATAGGGGGGAGGAAGGTTATGGTCCAGGATATTGAAACTATAGGTGGGTGGGAAGGTCTGCAGGGCAGCCCAATAAAAATAAATTGTATGTATGTATTCATTCATTTGAAATATTTGTTACCTGCCCTTCCATGGTTCAGGGCAGGGTACAATAAAACATTCACAATATGCAAAAACAAACAATTACATCACTGCATCAAAAAGATTCTTTGCATTGCTAAAAACATTACACCATAACATCACACACTCATGAGAAGGCCAAACATTTCACATAAGGTCACCATAAGCAAGCTGGAAAAGCTATGATATTAGTGCCTTTTTAAATAGTTTTGGTTCCCTTAGGGACCGTAACTCTGCTGGCAATGAGTTCCATAAACTGGATCCTACGACCAAGAAGGTGCGCTCTCATGTCTCATCCAAATGTGCATTTCTATATGATGGTATCTCAAGAAGCCCTTGATTCGAGGACCGGAGGGGCTATCCAGGTATGTAGATTTTTAGTGTTGTGCTAATCCAGGGTGATGAAATATTACTGAGCAAGTTGTGGATCATGGATTTTGAGTTTATATTGTACACGGTATGCAATGGGTAGCCAGTGTAGGGAAAAATATATCGGAGTGATGTGTTCATGGATGAGTATGTTAGTGAGGAGGCAGGCTGCAGAATTTTGGATCACCTGGAGTGGGCGTAAGACATAAGCGGGAAGTCCAATATACAAAGAATTGCAATAGTCCATTCCTAAAAACAATAGTGCCTGAAGAATTGTTCTGAAGCCTTGGAGTTCTAGTATGGGTTTGAGGTGACATAACAGACGCAGTTTGTAAAACGATGCTCTGGTGACAGCCTTTATGTCATAATTCATTGAGAGGGAAGGATCAGTGAGGACCCCTGAATTACGGACTGAGTTTGTAATAGTTACATTTTGACCAGTAAAGGATAAATTATCTGAAATGTTAAATGATGGAAATCAGGTGAAAATTATGAGTTCAGTCTTGTTAATGTTGAGTGAGAGTTTACTCTGATATAACCATTTGTTAATTGATGTGCGAGAGAGAGCGATAAATTGTTCAGTGAGTGCCCAAGATGATTTTAAAGGAAAGAAGAACTGAATATCATTAGCATATAGTTTGTAGTGTACCCCAAGGCTCACCAATAACCCACATAAGGAGGGTAAGTAGATGTTAAATAGAGCTGCTAAGAGTGCTGAGCCTTGGGGTACACCAGATAGAAGAGGGAACCATCTAGAATGCTGAGAATTGAATGTTAACTGTTGTGTGAGATCTGTCAGATAGGATGAAAACCAAGAAAGAACATTACCTGCAAAACCCAGAGTTCAATATTCAAAACTAAACATTTAAATGGATAACTTGACTAACTTGGAGTTAGATGGATAACTTGGATAACATGGCATTACATGGGTAACTTGTGAGTTAGATGGATAACTTGCCATTTAGATGGCTAACTTGTGAGTTAGATGGATAACTTGCCATTTAGATGCATAATTTGTGAGCTATCCATCTAAATGGCTTTAAATATTCACCTCAAGGAGATTAACCAAGATGTAAGAATAGAGTGATCGATAGCTTCTTAACCGGATATCTTCAAAGATATACAATTAAGTAGCACTGTCAAAATAACATTAAAAAAAAAGATGTGAAAAGGAGCTATAGCCGATTCTCTCCCTCCCCCTGAAACCCGTACTGAATGAGATAAAAGTGTGATGGGTCCACAAGTTGGGCCCTCTCCCTTCATCCCTTACTGATGCCTATTTAATTTAATCAAGCTGCCCCATGGATCCTCCTGCCCAGTGGGAAGGGGTAGGATGAGAGGGCTTGACCTGTGGACCTGCCACAGTTTTATCTAATATAGGGGGAGTTTTGGGGGTGGGAGCTGCAAGGCCTGACAGGGCCATATATTAAATTTGGGGAGGGAGGGAGAGAATCAGCTTGCAAGCCCCTTTTACGTCTTTTTTTTTAATTCATTTTGACAGTGCTACTTAACCAAATATCTTTTCGAGATATCTGGTTAAGTAGCTAGTTATCCAGCCACACAAGGCCGGATAACTAAAAAATCCAACCAGTTATACTTAAACATAGCCGCTTAGGTTTTTCAATTATCTGGCTACATATAGCTGGATAACTTTGGGCGAGTATGTTCAGCTGGACTTTATCCCACCAAATATCTGAGACAAGTTATCTGGCTAACTTTAGCTGAATAACTTGTCCATTTGCCGGTTTACTAAATATTGGACTCCAAGTTGTGGAATATGTGGCAGGAGGATGTGGCTAAGTCATCTTGCATAGCCGGGTTCAAAAGAGGTTTGTACTCCTTGTTTTATGCATTCCAAGATGTTATTCAGGTGAAAATCTCTGTGGGGAGATAAAGGGGAAAACGTTATGATTATTGAAGTTGTCTGGGTACTTGATTCATTGTTTTTTTGTGTTTGGTTTTCTATTAATAAAAGATTTTTTAAAAAGGGGGCAACCTAACCATTTTCCTACAGCGTATGCCAAGACCACCTATATCCTTTCGTATCTGGACGGAAGAGCGCTGGCTTGGGCCTCACCGCTGTGGGAGCGCAATGACCCTATCCTGAATGATCTTGCCGGGTTTCTTGAACTGTTTACCAGACTATTAATTAAGTTGACTTAGAAAATAGCCACTGCTATTACTAGCAACGGTAACATGGAATAAACTTAGTTTTTGGGTACTTGCCAGGTTCTTATGGCCTGGATTGGCTACTGTTGGAAACAGGATGCTGGGCTTGATGGACCCTTGGTCTGACCCAGTATGGCATGTTCTTATGCTGAGATCAGTATTCGATGACCCTGCCCGGTACTCGACAGCAGGATCAACTTTAGTTCATCTAAAACAAGATAATAAACCTTTACCAGACTTCGCCATTGATTTCAAGACATTGGCTTCTGAATTACATTGGGACCCTAGCTGCCTGAAGACCATCTTCTTTGAAGGCCTGAACTCCCGATTGAAAGATGAGCTGGTGGCTCTTGAGATGCCTGAAACCTTAGCAGAACTGATGAAGTTGGCAGCAAAGATTGATCGCCGACTTCGCGACAAGGTTCAAGAGGTCAAGAGTCCCAGAAGACCACTCCAGGGAGAGCCTCGAGTCAAGTCGGTACCCCAGCCTACACCCCCAGGTCCTGTGGTTGGCAAAGAAGAACCAATGCAATTGGGCTGCAGTCATTTGACTTCTAAAGAGAGACGAACTCGAAGGAGGTTGGGACTATGCATGTATTGTGGACAGGCTGGTCATGTTGTTCAAACATGTCCTATATGTCTGGGAAACTGGCAGACCTAAGTCCTGTGGGAGGACTCTTCTTAGGTCTAACTGCACCCTCTCCTCCACTCTCTCTTCCAGTATCCTTATTCTGCGGGCCTCTAGAATACCAGACCCTTGCCTTAGTGGACTCTAGGGTAGGGGGAAATTTCATTTTGAAATGTCTAATGGAACATTTGTGGATCCCCATCACTACCATGACGTCTCCATTACTTTTGTCCTCTATTCATGGAGAGCCTTTACCGGGTGAAGTAACCATGCTTAAAGAACCAGTGAGCTTACGTACTGGTGCTCTTCATACGGAGACTATTTCCTTCTTTGTGCTAGAGAA
The DNA here is from genome assembly GCF_901001135.1 of Rhinatrema bivittatum. Lineage (NCBI taxonomy): Eukaryota > Metazoa > Chordata > Amphibia > Gymnophiona > Rhinatrematidae > Rhinatrema > Rhinatrema bivittatum. The sequence goes on along the minus strand of NC_042617.1, from coordinate 292,472,221 downwards.
GTCTATGCACCCTTTGATACTTGGGCTACCGTGGCTGCAGAAACATATGCCATAATTCAACTGGGCCACTTTGGAGCTTTCACGTTGGGGTCCAAATTGTCATGGAAAATGCTTGATGGAAGTCTCTCCAATACTATGTATGCCAGCTACCCCATTGTTGCCTGGGTTGCCCCCTCAATATGATTCATACCAAGATGTATTCTCAAAAGAAGATGCTGATATCTTGCCTCCACACAGATCATTCGACTGCGCAATTAATTTGAAGCCAAATACAGAACCACCCAAAGGAAGGGTCTATCAGAGTGAAAGGCTTCTCCCCGTGGGTGTGTCCATCACCGCAGTACCAAAGAATCCACTCCACCTCAAAACCATAAGAGTCTCAGGTCGAACATCCACCAGTCCTGTCTGATGACCACTCTCCTTCCTCCGGGGCTTCTAGCTCAATATGCCTCCTACTTAGATGTTTTTTCCAAGGAAGGCATGGATACCCTTCCGCCCCATTGTCAGTACGACTGCGTGATAAATCTTCTCCTCGAAGCCAAACCACCCTGGGGCCGGGTCTACCCCTCGTCCCAAACAGAAACTAAAGCCATGTTGGACTATGTCTAGGAGAACCTGGCCAAAGGCTTCATCTGTCCTTCCAAGTCTCCTGCAGGGGTGGGATTCTTCTTTGTGGCAAAGAAAGATGGAGGGCTCCACCCATGCATTGACTACCACGGGCTAAATGCCATTACCCGAAAGGACCGCTATCCCCTGCCCCTTATCTCCGAACTCTTCGATCGGCTACAAGGGGCCCGTATTTTCTCTAAACTAGACCTCCGAGGAGCGATAACCTGATCTGCATCCAGAGTGGCGACGAATGGAAGTCCGCCTTCAACACCCGAGAAGCGCACTACGTGTACCTTGTTGTGCCCTTTGGCCTCTGCAATACACCCACAGTGTTTCAAAATATGGTGAATGAGGTATTTTGAGATATGCTCTACAAGTGCGTTGTCGTCTACCTTGACGACATCTTAATCTTTTCCCGAGAACTCACCACCCATTGCTCTGACATCGCTCGGGTGCTCCAACGCCTCAGAGACCATCAACTCTTCGCTAAGTTGGAAAAATGCACCTTCGAATGAGAAAGCCTGCCCTTTTTGGGTTACATTGTCTCTAAACAGGGCTTTTCCATGGACCCAGAGAAACTCACTTTCTGAGGGCCAAGCCCTTTTTACTTTTTTGCAAGGTTTTCTGGTGGGCACCACAGCAGTGCATGTAAATATAATATACAGTTGTTGATAGTGATATTTTTCCTCAGAAGGCAGTATTATGAATGTTATGTTTTCATGTAAAATCTGTTATTAGGAAAGGGCCTAGGAGGCTGGAGCTGGGGGAAGAGGAGATCTAGGATAGTGTTGGGAAGAGGGGAGAAAAGGAATTTTTGTGTGTGTGTGTGTGGGATTAAAGAATGAAATTACTGAAGGCTAAATATTATTTTGTGTTGCTTGTTTTATTTGCAGAACAATATAGTACTGAAATCTTTCCAGATTTATACCCCAGACACACTACTCCTGGGGAATTCTGCGCACAAAAACTTAAAATTCTGCAAACTTTATATTGGTCAAAATAACACAATTTGCATGACAGTCTTTAAAGTAATTACATTTTAAATTAATACAGAAAAAAGTTATTAATTAAAGATTCAGAATTTTAAATATTTTGAGCAGAATTTCCCTAGAGATTCACTGTAAGAGTGTCCCTTCCATTAGCTCTCTCTACTCCCCTGGCCACTTTGCCCTCTCAGGCCCCAACTCCTCCACCTGCCAGTATCTCTCCCCTCCACCTCTAGGCTCAACCCCTTCCACTCTATGACCAGTCCCAGAGTTTGACCCTGTTTTCAGAACTGCCCCTCACACAGGCTCCCTCTGTCCCTCCCTCTCTCTAGTATACATACACACACCCTCATACAGGCTCCTTCACTCTCGCGCGCGCGCACACACACACATCCCCTCATACAGGGCCCTTTCTCTTGCATACACACCCACACAAGCTCCCTTTCTCTCTCACACATACATCCTCACACAGGCTACATATGTCTCTCACACACCCCTTCACACAGGCTCTGTCTCACACATACACAATCTCTTCACACAGACTGGCACCTTCACATACACACAGTCTCTTTTTCATACACACGAGCTCCCAATCTCTCACACACATACACACTCCTTCACAATCTCCTCATATAGGCTCACTCTCTCTGAAACCCACACTTAAGCATCCCCTCCGCTCTCTTACCTCCCATGCTTTCTCTCACCCTCTCCTTTCTCACACCCCCTCCACCTCTTCTCTCACACAGACACACACACACACACACACATTCTCTCTCGCTGGGGCCTTTATCTTCGCCACGAGCGGAGCACACTCCTTTCGTAGCACACGAGGCCTTCCATTTTCGCCGCAAACAGTGCGCCCAGGTCTTCATCTTTGCCGCAAGCGGAGCACATCTTATAGCACATGTGGCCTTCATCTTTGCGTACTCCGTTTCTGGAATGCCAGGGTCTCCTCTATTTTCTGCGCAGAAAATGGCAATTCTGCGCAGGGGGGGAATTCTGCGCAAATTCTGTGCTTCGCAGTAGCTCAGAATTCCCCCAGGACTAACACACCACCAAAAAAATCTCACTCTTTAGCTTTGAGTGTCACCTACTGGGACATTAAATCTCACTTTTTGAGATGAAGGGGTGGGGTGGACAGTACAAGTAAGGCACTTGGGCCAGGAAGGGGTGGCAGGGGAGGGAAAATTGGTTGATTATGCCAGGGAGGATGGGAGAGGCAGATGGAAAGGAATGTGATTATGCCGGGATTGGGGAAGGGAAGTGGATGTGCATTTACAGAATCCCCTGCTTAGAATGTCACCGCACACCACTAATAATTAAAAACAACTTCAGACGGGGCAATACCAAAGCAGAGCTGCAATATACGTGCTCAGGGACAGAGTGGTATTGCTGACCACAGATGGGCCCCTTTCATTATAGCCCTGCTGCTTGGTTTAAACAAGACCTCTGCAGCTATTCTCCTGATCTTCACACTCCAGAAAGTATCGGGTCAGGACTACAATCAGCTTTGAATATAAAGCATCACCATTTTCCCCTTTCACACGCCCCTAATGTCCAAAAAGCCAAAGATGACTACGTAGGAGGAACCAGCAATCATACAAGGTGCTTACCATGTCTCAGTAATGAAACATAAAATCTGAAGGATACTTGTGGTCGCCTAATTTGGTTTGTTCTCATTTTCAGGTAAAAAGTAAGAAATATCAGTCTCGCTACTAATCCAACAGTAAAACAGTGCAGAAAGTCAACAGGAGAAGAGCGCGAGAGGAGATGCAAGGGGGAGCTCTCATTCTCTGGGTGAGCAGTGGTCTGTTTATTAATAAGAGGTAAGGGTAATTAACGGCCGGACGCAGGTCTGATATGACATAGAAATGAGAATGCATTTGAACAGCTAAAAACACTTCTGGTTCCCGCAGTGTGCGCACTCTTGAGTGGCTGGAAAAAAAGGGCTTCCTGCAGGCTCGCTTAGGTTTGCGGGGGAGGAAAATAGTGTACATACAGTAAAATTTCAAAACTAGAATCATTATTTTGCCCTGCCCCCTGCCACTCACTCAAGTCGCAGGTGAAAAGTATGCAGCAGACACTTAGGGGTTTGTTTTTTTTTGACCCAGCCATTTCCTCCTGCTCTTTTCTGTGCTTCCAACCCAATCGGAACCAGGAGTGGGGTCTGGTGCCATCAGCCTTCATTCCCAGCTACCGGAGGCTTTCTTCCCATTAATTTATATCCACTCCCCTTCCCTGATGTTATTCAGCAGTGGTTCTTAGCTGGAGGCCATGCACCGGGGCTCCTTCCAGAACTCTGGCATCATGGGCTTTTAATCCAGCCACTTGGTGTTGTCCTGAAGCACTGCCCATAGCGAGCATTAATAAAACTTTGGGTTCCTTTGGTTTCATTTTTCCCCTTATTTTGTATCGTTAGGTTTTCTTTTCTCTTTTTTACATTTTTCATTTAGTGCACACTGTTTGAGTTGCAATGGTGTGCACTAACTTAAATAGAGCGCACTAAATGAAAATGGTGAGCAAAATGAAAAATTTAAACAACAATACAGTTTGTGAATTGTTTTATGGTTTTAGTATAGAAACAATATGAAATGAAATAGGCAGTATTGCTGAAAATGAAAGCACATCCCTAAAGATCATGATGCCCTCCCCCACCCCTCATCCTCCAGGGCTGTCAGCACTGCCTCTGCAGCATCTCCATTCCCAGCTGACTCAGGGCGTGGAAGACCTGAGTCAGAGATTGAAGCAGGGATCTTCCTCATGACAAGTGTACAGCTCTTGCCACTAGAGCTATTGGACTGGTCCAAATGCAGAAGTTTTTAATACGCATCCTTTGCACTTACTAATTTTCAAAGAGAAACAACAGGGGAGGGGGAGTTTCCCTTTGAAAATGTACATAACAAGCATACGTTAAAAGCATCCGCAGAGTTTGCAGTCAAGTGGGCTATTTGAAGATTGCCTCCAAATTGGTGGTGGTTATATAGGGAGCGCTGCATTAGATGCTCACATAAGTGAGGCAATGTGTGCTTCTAACCCACGGGAAGTGACAAGAGGGCTTTTGCGATTTCATCAGCTGATTTGTATGACAGTCAGTCAACCGTGATTGGGTGGAGGTGATCTGTCATGTCACTGCTGGCAGGCGAAGCTCTCTGCGGGGTACAGCACCCACCCTGTGCTGAAAACAAACTGCTGCACTTTTTCCATGATGCACATACCAAACTGTTTAACCTCTACAGATCTAGGGCCTCAAGGTTCTTCAACCACTTCCTCTTTCATGTTTAGTCAAGAAACTAAAGAAACTAATTTTAGTAAAATAATGTAGATGATCGTCATGCATGGGTGCGTACATAAGTACAATGACAGATTAGAGATTCCATGTACATACATTTTACGCACACAGTAATGATCATTTCACATTCACACAGAAATCTTTTATGGCTCCAATTGCTGCATAAAGCTCCCAGAAACAAGTCATTTTTGTATAACCATTTAGCTCATTCCCTGTACGTACCCGGATCAGTCCAGACACCTGGGTTTTGCCTCCCCTCCAGCAGATGGAGACAGAAGTTTTTTCAAAACAACCCTGCCATATTTACCAAGGTGCCACCCACAGACCCTCAGTCTTTCTCTGTCTCCAGCAGATGGCAGAGGTGCAAAACCCACAGTCTGTTATGAATCGCACTGCCCGTGGGTCCCCCCGCGAGCAGGCTCACTTACCCACGCTGTTTCTTCACCCAACGCAGCTGGTGCCACCGACGTCGGGCCTCCCAGTGCGACTGGAGCCGCGGGCTGAAGTTCCTTCTGCGGCCCGGAGGCCGCCCTGTTTCGCCCTCTTCACCGCGGCCAGAGCCGCGGACTTGGCTGCTTTCCATCGCGGTCCGGGACCGCCGCCGACGTCGTCTGGAGTAGCGGCTGGAGCCGCTGCCGTCATCAGGCCTGCTCCTCAGGCCCAGCCTGCATTGATACGCAATGACGCTGTGCAGGCCGCTGTCCACGGTCCTGCACAGCCCTGCTTCCTGCTCCTTAGGCGCTGGTGCGCGCCTCTCTGTAAGATTTAAAGGGCCAGGCACAGGACGTGTGCTGGCCCCACCTAGGGAGTGGACTTCCTGCTTCAGCCCTATAAAAGGGCTGCTCCATCAGTCCGTCTTTGCCTTGCATCGGAGTTGATTCACTCTGGAGGCTCCTGCCTGCCAGAGCTCTGTCAGGTCTTCCTTTTCTTCTCCATGGAGCTCTTGTTGCTTCGTCTCGTCATGCCAAGTCATGTTCGTGCCTGAGGTCCCCGTCCAGGTGTCCTGGTGTCTCATCTTGGTCTTCTGTTTCCTGATGTTCCAGGTTCCTTAATTTCCTGCTCCTGTGTCTTCGTCTTCAGCGCTCTTGAGCCTTCTGATACCTGTTAGGGCGGGAGTCCCTCGGATGATGTGTGTTCGAGCGTGGACTAGCCTACAGGTGGACTGGTGTCCTGTGCTCCTGAGCCGTCATGTCCTGCCAGCCGTTGGTGGAGCTTCGGACGACATCGGCTCTGTCGTTGGAGTTCTGCTTCGACTGGATCCTTTCCTGCGCTTGTCCCGCTCCCAGCGTGGTCTATGACCAGCCTCCTCAGGCTGTGTATGGCGCGCAGTGGGACAGGGTGGTCCGCGACTCAGTCCCTCGGGTGGGCTGAGTAGGGCGCCCTGAGAGACAGTGCCAGTATCCTTCCGCCCAGCTTCTTGTCTCGTCTGGACTTCGTCAAGTTCCTCGTCTCGTCGTGGATGCCATTGCATCATCTTGGTATCATGTCATGTTCCTGATGTCGTCGCATCGACCCTGGTCCGGGATGCCATTGCATCAACCACTGGTCTGTGATGTCTTCGCATCAGCTTTGGTGTCAAGTCTTCGTCCGCGATGTCGTTGCATCGATCCTCTTGTCATGTCTTCATCTGCGATGCCGTTGCATCGATTCTGCTGTCATGTCTTCGTGTCAAGGCCCGTCTGCCCTCGACCTCAGGCCAGGCCTGCTGCTCCATGCTGTTCCATGCAGCAGGTCCAAAAGGGCTCTGAATGGTCGGAGGACCATTCACATTCCAACATCATCCTGTTGTTGGCCTTGGGAGCTTGCCAGCCTGGCAGAGGGTAAGACCATCAGCCATGGTGGAACACGCCGTCAACCCTCAGTTCGATCCTGGATCCGTCTGGGGTCGGGCTGAGGCCCATGGGCACACTAAAACCCCGGCAGGGATCGCTCCATAGCGCCCCCATTGCTAACAAAATGCAAGGCCTTTAGAGGTCATCTTTCACAACAGAATGCAAGGCCTTCGAGGCCCCATTCACAACACAGTCTCTCCTGATTATCTGATTACAAATAGTTGGTAGAGTCAGGGTTGTAGTCAGGGCTTAAGTTGGCAATTTTCTTTTAATCGGTTTAAAAAAAAAAAAAAAGACATTATGTTAGTCCCTCACCGTCAGTGGTTCTGTGTGTCTCCCAGGGGGTTGATAGGTCCTGAGGGGACCATCCCCCCTGGTCGAGACTGCTGCTACTAAGGGTCGAGGACCCTGCACTTGTTTGTTTGTCAGCAGCGTCGGGGTGATACTGGGGAGCCCGGCTCACTCACCCCCACAGGAGCTGGACCTGTTCCAGAACCAGGGACAGGTGTCTGTTTTTACTTGTATAAAAGAAAACAAAAAACGTGGCTGTTTGATTTTAAGCGCGCCGACTCTCTGATACATTTCCTGGGTTTCCCGCTGGGCTGCGCCGCTGGTTTCGCGTTGTTTAGATTTTGGTCGCTTCCTAGGATGCCTTGGGGCTCCTCATGCCATGTGTGCGGCTCATCGCGCGCATGTCTCTCGCACGAAGGCCTCTGCTTTGATTACTTGCAGGGTGGTGAGGGACCCTCAGTTTTGAATCGGGAGGGTCGGAGTCGGGCTCTGCGGTCGGCGGCGTGAGTGGGTACAAGTTCCCTGATGTCAGCGAACCCGTTCCCGCTAAGCGTGGGAATGGCGGCCATTTTGGGCTTGTTTCGGGCGGCCACGCGGGCAGCGATGGGGGAGGGGATTTTACCCCCACGCTCTCCCCGCAGCAAATTCCGGCCGGGGGGGTGCTCTAGCGGGTGCAGCCTCTCCTGTACACAAGGATAGCCCTGAGAGGGCTGCTGATTCCTCTTCAGACTCCTCTTTCTCCTCAGAATTTGTATTGCTCATGCACAAGGCCTTTAAGGCAAAAAAGACAGGGAGAAAGCAGGCGGCTGAGAAACTTGTTATAGCCGCAGGCCTGGAGGGCCCGAAAGCGTGATAGGTCCCTGGGGGGATCCGACCCAATTAAAGGTAAGAGACCCTTACGGTTCGTGCCAGCAGGGATGGACACAGACTCCACGTCTCAAGACGATGCGAATCTGCAGCCCAAGCCCCCGGGGGGGGGGGCAAGGGTGATGCAGATCCGCAGCAAGACTCAAGCAGAGGATCTCAAGCAATGGAAGGCGATGATCTGAAGGTGGTTCGTATCTTTAAGAAGGAGGAGTTGACTCCGCTTATTCCGGCCATCCTGGAGGAGCTAGGCTTGGCAGCTCCGCCAGCGGAGTACCGGCTGGGAGCTATGGATCCAGTCTTGCTGGGCCTAAGGGGTCCTGCAGTTTCCTTCCCTTTCCATTTCTCGGCAATAGATCTCCTGTTCAGAGAATGGGATACACCAGATTTGGGACTGAAGGTAAGTATGGACAAGCTATATCTTCTCCCGGAGGATGCTTTGGATCTGCTACAGGTCCCTAAGGTGGATGCAGCGGTGTCGGCCGTTACAAAGAGATCCACTATCCCAGTCACGGGGGGTGACGGCCCTCAAGGACTTACAGGACAGAAAGTTGGAGCTACAGCTCAAGAAAGTGTTTGAAGTATCCACGCTGGGGGTCCGTGCGGTGATGTGCAGTAATTTTGCGCTGCGTGCGGGTCTTCGCTGGGCCCAGCAGCTCCAGGCCAATGCCGACCTCTCGGAGGGTGAGGCACTCCAGGCAAACCGACTAGAAGTGGTCATCGCGTACAGCGCCGTTGTTCTCTACAATCTGCTGCGCATGTCGGCTAGATCCATAGTTTCCGTGGTTTCCACGCGCAGGCTCCTCTGGCTGCGAAATTGTGCTGTGGATGTCTCTTCCAAGGCTCACCTTGGCTCACTTCCTTTTAAAGGCAAATTGTTGTTTGGCAAAGAGTTGAAGGACATGTTACAATCTCTGGGGGAGAACAAGGTTCATAAGCTGCCAGAGGACAGACCCAGATCAAGAGGATCTTTTGCGGCTCAATCTCGGTTTAGGAGTAGTAGGAGGCCTCAGCCGGTGTGGTCCTCTGGGTCGTCCTTTCACCCGGGGCCAGGCAGACAACAGTCGTGGTCTCAGTCCTTTCGAGGCAGAAAGTGTGGTAGGCCTGGTAACCCCCAGGCAGCTGCGGGAGACTAAGTCCTCGCAATGAGATACTGCTGGTCTATTCCTCGGTGCCAGTCATGGGGGCCAGAGTATCGATGATCTTCGAGGAATGGGCCAAGCTGACATTGGACCAGTGGGTCCTCACCATGATAAGTCAAGGTTATGCTTTAGATTTTGTACAGCATCCTCGCGACAAGTTCCTGATCTATCCATACGCATACCGAGAAATGCGCGAGGCTGTGCAGGGCACACTGCAGCGCCTCCTGGATTTGGGAGCCATAAGGCCGGTGCCGTCCGTGGAATGGCAGAAGGGCCGCTATTCCATTTACTTCATGGTCCCAAAGAATGAAGGCACTTTTCGACCGATCTTAGATCTCAAAAGAGTCAACAGATGCCTTCAGGTACTACGGTTCTGAATGGAAACACTTTGGTCAGTTATCGCCTCGGTATGACAAGGAGAGTTTCTGGCTTCTCTGGATCTCCCAGAAGCATATCTCCATATAGGCATCCGATTGTCACACCAGAAGATCCTCAGGTTCTGCATTCTGGGAAATCACTATCAGTTCCGGGCTATGCTTTTCGGGCTTGCCACCGCTCCCCGAACGTTCACCAAGGTAATGGTGGTGGTTTCAGTGCAACTCCAGAGGGAAGGCTTGTTATCAATTGGCTGATTCAGGCGAAGTCCGAGGGTCTGTGTCAGGCTGCTGTCCGCAGGGTGCTATAGCTTTGCGGTCGCTCGTCTGGGTGGTCAACCTTGCCAAGAGTCGACTGACTCCTTTGCAATCTTTGGAGTTCCTGGGAGCCTTGTTCGACATGGAGCAGGGATGAGTGTTCCTCACTACAGAATGCGTAGTCAGGCTGCAGGGACAGGTGAGGGACCTGTTGTCCATGCGGATGCCCAGGGTGAGAGATTACTTGAAGGTACTAGGATCCATGACGTCCACTCTGGAGTTGGTACCCTGGGCCTTTGCCCATATGCGTCCCTTACAATCACCATACCGTTTGATGATCACTGGTGCTGAGGTGGGCACCCACCTGGACGTCTGAGACATTATCTCCATTAGTGAGCACTAAGTCGAGTATAGCTCCTTCTCTCGTGGGTTCCATTACCATTTGTTTGAACAAAGCTACTTGCAGGGCATCTACTATTTCTCTACTATTATTAGATTCTGCAGATGGGATTCTCCAGTCTACATCTGGCATGTTAAAGTCTCCAACGATCACCACTTCTCCTTTCTTTGCTATCCTGTGGATGTCTTCAACCAGATCTCTGTCCAGCTCTTCCTTTTGGTTTGGAGGCCTGTAAACCACTCCAATAAAAATGGATGCCCCATCTTTTTTTAAGTCGGCCCAGAGTGCTTCTTCTTTGCCCCATCTTCCTTGCAGCTCAGATGCTTGGATATTGTTTCTGACATAAAGAGCCACTCCTCCCCCTTTCCTATCCTCTCTGTCCTTCCTTAACAAGTTATAGCCTGGTATTGCCGTATCCCAGTCATGAGATTCCATAAACCACGTTTCCGTGACAGCAACAACGTCCAAGTCCGCCTCCACCATTAGGGCTTGCAGCTCTGGGATTTTATTACCCAAACTACGAGCATTTGTGCTCATAGCTTTCCAGCTTTCTTCGCTCAGGTTACTGCTGTTCCTGGACTCCTTTTGTGAACTATGTAGTTGAGTTCTGTTATCCACTTTTCTCTTTGCATTTGTGCAAGGGAAGAGATTAATGCCTCTGATGACAGAGTCATCCATCACCGTGAGCTTTTTCCTTTGGTTTCTGATCTGGAATTTCTGTATGCATTGGGTTTTTTCTCTCCTTTCCGATAACACTTCAATCTTTTTCTCAAGGACTTCTTCAGAATTTAATACAGAGAAGGTATTTTGTACTTGTTGCACTTGATACAGTGTGTGTCTCCGGAACACAGGTCTTATTCTACCAGAGCCCACTGTAATACTTTTTAAGTTCCTTAATGGCCTGTGTGAGTGGGGGGATAGAGTTGTGAGCTGCACAGCTTTCAATAATGGGTGTCTGTGGGTTACAGGTCTTATCCTACCTGAGCCCACAGTAAATCTTTTTTTTCTTGAGTTTTGGTTATTCAGTGGTAAGGGGAAATTATTTCCTGAATAATGTACAGTGGCTGAGACTCTCTTTATTGAAGCTAATTCAGCTTTAAAGTCATCCAGCTCCTTTTCCAAGGTAGAGAGTTTTGAACAAAAGGGGCAAGCCTTAAGTTTCCATATGATTACCCTCAATATAAAGGCTCCACAGCAGTTGCATTGAATAGTACTCATTTAGGTAAGTTATTTGATTGGTACACCTAAGGAATAATCAATTTACTAATTTATCTTGTTGCCAATTATGAAGTTAGTCCTTTGTTAGCATTGTATGAGCAGGGTTCACTTATTTCGGAATTAAGATTTTCCCATCTTATAAAGAGTTACTTAGTTAATTCTCCGATACTCGTAACAATTAAATCCGACTTAGCACAATGGGATGATTTGATGATATCCTGGGCAGGATCAATTTGGTTAAAATAACCTTTCCAGACTGTTGTATTTATTCATGCATCTGCCTTGTAGAGTCCCAGTGATGGTCTTCGATGAATTACATAGCAAAATTGCTAAGTTTGTTTGGTAATACCGACCTGCCAGAATTAAGCTTAGCACATTGTGACAACCTAAATCATGAAGGTGGTGTGGCTCTTCCAAATTTTCAATATTATTACTGGGCCTCTAGATTGCAGTGGCTGAAATTCTGGTTTAAGCTGGGAACGGGCCCTGCTTGGGTATCCTGTGAAAGGGCACTGGTGTGAAGCACAGGTCTTCATTCCTTTCTTTTCCTTGCGTTCTCCTCTTCTACAGTTCAAAGAGCTGTCTGTTGAAATCCCATTTTGGCTCATACGCTTGGAGTGTGGCATAAGGTTCGTTGACACCTCACACTCGCTGATGAAAATTTGCCACCTCTCACTCCTATTTTTCAAAATTCTGAAGTATCAGGTCTAACCTTCCTATGGGATTATCAGGATTGGGTGAGACAAGGTTTGGTTTTTATAACACAGCTATGGGATGATTCTCGATTCAGATCCTTTGATGACTTAAGAGAGGAGTTTGAGCTGGAGGAAGAATCAAGCTGGAGGAAGAGTGTGTCGCATGTTTGGTGGAGGGCTTGCATCCCCTTCATATACCCAATCTGATAGAGTCTTTTTTTCTTTTACTGCTCTTGATACACAGCAGCAGGGTATATCGGTGGTATATCAGGGTATCTTGTGAGCTAAATATGGAACTAGAACCAATTCTCAATCAATAAATGGAATGAGCACCTGCATCTCACTTCTAATGCAAAAGATTGGAAAATTCTTTGGGTATCAGCACATAAAAGTTCAATATGTGTTAAAAGAGTAGAACTGATGATTAGGTTATTACACAGGACCTACTGTGGACCTTACTACTTTGCAGATAAATTTGCTGGAGCAAATCCTAATTGTTAGAGAGGTTGTGGAGCACTGGGCACATTCTTACCTATGTGGTGGGAATGCCCTGGGATTAGTCATTTCTGGGCAATATGACACAAGAGAGTTCTGATATTCTTGAAAGCCCCTTTCATTTATCTAGGGGCCTGGAGTTCCTGTTAAATCTGGTGTCCCAACTGCTCTTGGCAGCTCAGTTTACTATTGCCTCTACATGGAAGAGAAATTCCAGTCTTGATAGTTGGGGAGCTCAATCCAGAGTAATAGCTGTTAACCTTTAAATTCTTCAATCAGAGCAGCATCAGAGGTGTGGAGTAGCTTACATTTACGAGCCCTCAACTTATCCTCTAAGTCTAAGTGTATAATTTTCAGATTTCATTTTTTTTCTCACAAATCTGACATAACTGATTATGTTGCCCCAGAGGACAGTCTTAGCAGTCTCCCAAAATAATAGTGGGTCATCTAAATGTTGCCCATTAAATTTGACATAATCTTGCCATTTACGCTGTAAATAAGCAAGGAACCCAGGATCAGTCATCAAATTAGCGGGCATACGCCAACATCCCATACCCCTCGTATCTCCCACCTTGAAACCTCTCACCACTGAGGAATGATCAGAAATAATCAAATCTTAAATAGAGACTTCAAGAAAGCGCGAAAACAAGGAATCCAATACCAACAAATAATCAATGCTGGTTCTGGTGTAGAGAGCCCGGGCCACATGAGTAAAGTCCCTTTCTCCAGGATGTAAAGCACGCCATAAGTCAAGCAATTTTAAATGTTTACACAGAAAATGAGGTCCCTTATTTTCACTTAGAGGGTATCCTTTCTTGGGTGGCTGCCTATCTAAATCCGGATCAATTACACAATTTAAGTCCCCTCCTGAGATTACTGGATAAACCCCCATTTGAGTAATGTGAGACATCAAGTTGGCGAAGAAGGAATGATCATATGCATTGGGAGCATATGCCGATACTAACAAGACAACAGAGCCCATTAAGGTTCCCAGGGCCATAATATACCTCCCGCCTGGATCGGCCACACTCTTTATCAGCTTAAAGGTCACCGCTTTGTGGATAAGGATAGAAACTCCACAGCTCTTGGTGGTACCTGCAGCAGAAAAAACTTTGGCCACCCAACGCTTTCGCAGTTTACTAGCTTCCGCAGAACTTAAGTGAGCCTTCTGCAAGAAAACTACCTTAGACTGTAATTTGTTCAAGCGACTCAGCACCTTTTCCCTCTTAACTGGGTACCCAACCCAGCGACATTTCAAGTAACTAGGTTAACTGCCATAACCACAGAGAAGCAATGGTGAAAACACCGGTAGCTGCAAGCCATAAGACCTCAAGACACACAGCTCACTTTGTCCAGGGCAGTGGAAGGATCAGGACATGGAAGTAATAATGATTGAGACATAGAGTAATTATCACTGCTCCCCCCTTGAGTGATCGAGACCCGAACAAATCCGCAAACACAGCCAACTCCCCCTTCCCCCAGCAATCATCCCCCCTCTCCCTCTGATCTTCGTCAATATGACTCCATCCTGAGAGAAATCCCATCCCTCCCCTTGTGACCAAGCAAAAAAGGTCTCTAGTTAAGAGACTGGAGGTCATGCAGATGGCTTACATGCTCAGCCATCACTCTATTGTAAATAAATCACATTGGAAAGATATATTAAAAAAAAAAAACCCCAACAAAACACAGCTGATAGTGTAAAAAACATCAATTCAAGACTGTGGGACAGATTTTAAAAGCCCTACACGCGCCAAGCCTATTTTGCATAGGCCCAGCGATGCGCGCAAGCCCCGGGATGCACGCATGTCCTGGGGCTTGAAAAAAGGGGTGGGGCCAGAGGCCTCCGTAGGGCCTCTAGGCCGGGGGATCACGCGCCGGCACTTGGCGCGCATGTTATAAAATCAGGCATAGATTTGTGCGCACAAATCTACACCAGCGCGTAGGTATTAAAACCTGCCTCTGTGAGTTTAAATATGATGCTATCTGGGAATTCTGTTGGAGATTTTACAGCATACCTCATATTCTGAGACTTCGTACCTGAACAGATCTATGATGATACCTTTCTCTTGTTTCACAATGCTGGAGTTGTAAACATTCTGCCTCTGCAACTCTGTAAACTAATGAAAATCAAATATGTCTTTGTGGATTTCACTGCATATGAATTGTTTAAATCTTTTTTTTTTTTAAAAAGCAAGCTCCGAACTGAAAATTTGCTGTAGGGGCTCTACACCACCTCCCACTGACAGAACACCAAAACTAGACCACCTTCTTGGCACTTCTCTACATGGGGGAACACAATTACCACTTACTACTGCTACTATTTATCAATTCTAAAGTGCTACCAGACAAACACAGTGCTGCTCTGAAATACACAAGAGACAGTCCCTGCTCTATGGAACTTTCGATCTAGTCAAGACAGACAGATAAGACAGCCATGATTGAGGAGAAGAGGGTTCAACACCTAAAATCAGTCCATAAAGGTGGGTCCACAGGACATATTCTGTAAATTGGGTAAAGCTGCAAGAAAATCATGACTCCATCTCTCTGAAATCTATCTAAGGAAAGCAGGCAATG
Source organism: Rhinatrema bivittatum (assembly GCF_901001135.1). Lineage (NCBI taxonomy): Eukaryota > Metazoa > Chordata > Amphibia > Gymnophiona > Rhinatrematidae > Rhinatrema > Rhinatrema bivittatum. The sequence continues at coordinate 292,457,194 of NC_042617.1, read as the reverse complement.
GGAACGGTCAAGTAGGACCCCAAGACCAAACACGCACCTCTAGAGCCAGATTTTCAGAACCCTTTACATGCTTGTAAATAGCCGTTCTAAAACAGCCCAGAGCTCAGCAAGCGTAAAGGTATGTATCTATCTCAAAAACATGCATGTGCTGCGGAGAGCCGTCCCGGGATAGAGTTGGAACTTATGCATATGCTTTTTCCTTTAAAAACAGTGTGTCTGTAAATTAATCTACATAACCTATAGCCTCCGAAGAAGAGGAGTAACTTTTATGTGAGTTTCTCTGTGTGCATACTTGGACGCTTACATGCTAATTTTCAAAGTGATCTTAAGGCACTTAAGACTTTTATTATAAAGTCCTTGAATTTTGCATGAGGAGTGTCTACGAAGTTGCAGCTTAGAACATTTGGAGTAAAGTCTGTTCGTCAAAGGTATGTGCATACTTTACCCCTCCAAGCACAGTTATAAATGTATATAGACCTTGCCCATCATCTCCTCGCAACAGGATTCTCACATGGGAAGTCATGGGTCACTGTAGCTCCTGTGCTCCTGGGTGTCTTCCTGCATGGGGCGGGGAAAAGACATGTGTTTCAGTGTCCTTAAGGGTATTCTGGAGGTACTCTGCAGTAGTCCAGTAGAAAGAAACACACGCCACCACTGAAAGAGCTGTTGAATACAAAATCTTTCCCTGTTAAAACTTGATTTCAGGTGAAAAATCACAGTGGGTACACTTCTGGTCAGTGCACATTCAATAAAGTTCCCAGAAATCACAGTATCAAGTCAACAGAACGTTTGCACCCTTGGTCAGGAAAACTCTCCCTGGGCACTTCCCCTTGAAGAACCTGCAAACTGGAGGCAGATCCTGGAATTCAGTAAAATAGAAACTGAATGCTCTTCTTTAAACTCAGACAAATGAGCCTCTGCTGCTGCTTTCCTCAGACAGCAACTCTGGGTTGGCATTTCCCCATGCTTGGAAATCCTCCTTATGATTCCAGCTGGAAAACTCCACTCTTTACTCAGCTGACAGATGAGAAATAGGGAAATATTTTGCTCTTCCTTGAGACAAACTCTGGTTCTTCAAAGTCTCAGTAGTGCCTTTGGATCAAAGACAGTGTCTCCCTAATCCTGAAGGCCTGTATACCCCAGCCTTGAAGGTACTCAGTCACCTTCCCATGACAGAAGGTAGGCAGACCTCTCCCTTGCAGAGACCACCCCTAGACATCTCTCTCAAGAGCACAGGAGGTTTGTTAAGCTGCTGACACCTCCCATTGGGGAGCACCAACCACCTTTGCCATGCCTGCTCTTCTCTGTCCTCACATTCAGTTTATTGAGACTCAGAGACCTACTAGTAAGGGACAGTTTCGTGACCCCTTTCCTAAAGGCTATGGAAATTTTAAGTAATCTTTCTACGCAGAAACCACATAACAGAAACTTTGGGAAGATATTGAACCAGTGAATTCTGAGCTACTGCGAAGAGCAGAATTCCCCCCTCCCCCCGTGCAGAATTGTCAAATTCTGCACAGAAAGTGGCCTAGAAGATAAAGGCCCTGGCGTACTGCGAACGGAATGCGCGGTTCGCGGTGAAGATGAAGCCCTGGTGCTCCATGTGCGACTAAGATGAAGGCCCCAGCATGTAGTGAACAGAGCGGGTGCCATTTGTGGTGAAGATGAAGGCCCCGGCACGCCATGTGCGGCAAAGATGAAGGCCCCGGCATACCGCAAATAGAGCGTGTGCACTCGCAGTGAAGATTGAGGCCCCCATGGGGCGCCCTCCACTTGCGGCGTAGATGAAGGCCCTGGTGAGAGTGAATGTGTGTAGAGGGGAGGGTGTGTGAGAGAGAGAGAGAGCAGGGGGGTGTGAGAGAAACCAGGGAGGGTAAGCAGAGGATGTGAGAGAGGGCGGGGGGGGGGGGGGTGCTTGAGTGTGGGTGCCAGAAAGAGATTGTGAAGGAGTGTGTATGTGTGTGAGAGATTGGGAGCTGTGTATGAAAAAGGGATTGTGTGTATGTGAGGGTGATAGTCTGTGTGAAGGGATTGTGTATGTGTGAGACAGAGCCTGTGTGAAGGGGTGCGTGAGAGAGAGACATAAGTAGCCTGTGTGAGGACGTATGTGTGAGAGAAAGGAGCTTGTGTGGGTGTGTAGGCAAGAGAGAGGGACCCTGTATGAGGGGATGTCTGTGTGCGAGAGAGTGAGGGAGCCTGTATGAGGATATGTGTATGTGCACTAGAGAGAGGGACCCTATATGAGGGGATGGGTGTGTGCGTGAGAGAGTGAGGGAGCCTGGTGTGTACGTGCACTAGAGAGAGGGACTATGTGTGTGAGAGAGGGAAGGAAAGAGGGAGCCTGGGTGAGGGGCAGTTCTAAGACTGGGGTCAAACTCTGGGAGTGGTGATAGAGTGGAAGGGGTTGAGCCTAGAGATGGAGAGGAGAGATACTGGCAGGTGGAGGAGTTGGGGCTTGAGAGGGCAAAGTGGCCAGGGGAGTAGGGAGAGTGGAAGAGTCACTCTTACAGTGAATTTCTAGGGAAATTCTGCTCAAAATATTTAAAATTCTGCATCTTTAAGTAATAACTTTTTCTGTATTCAGGCTGCCGAGCCGCGCAGCCTGCCTCCGTTCCCTCCGCGTCCCCCCACCTTCCCCTCCCTTCCCCTATCTAACCCACCCCCCAGCCCTACCTAAATCCCCCCCCCACCTTTGTTGTGCAAGTTACGCCTGTTTGAAGCAGGCGTAACTTGCGCGCGCCGCCTCGGCATCCCCCGGCACAGGCCGCAATGCCGGGGGACTCGGGACCGCCCTCCCGGCCCGCCCCCGCACCGTCACCACGCCCCCGGACCCACCCCGGACCGCCCCTGACCCCGGACATGCCCCCAGACACGCCCCCTCCCGCCCCTTTTACGAAGCCCCGGGACTTACACGCGTCCCGGGGCTTTGCGCGCGCCGGAGGCCTATGCAAAATAGGCGCGCCGGCGCAGGGCTTTTAAAATCTACCCCATACATTATAGAAAAAGTGCAGGACTGCTTCTATGGCCAAACAGCATTGTTTGAATTATCAAGAAGGCTGCTCATCCTGTAAAAATGTTGCTAGCAGCAATTTTGATATGGTTTTGATAGCTGCTTGGTTTTGATTATAAATATTACTACCCTTAACATAAGACTTGGGTGTAACCTGCACAGAGCAGCAGTTACTACCATTAACAGAAACATGGGGGTAACCTGCACAGAGCAGCAATTACTACCATTAACAGAAACATGGGGATAAACTGCACAGTGCGGCAATTACTACCCCTAATATAAGGCTTGGGGGTAGCTTGCTCGGAACAGCAGTTACTTCAGTAAGAAACTTGCTGGGCAGACTGGATAGACCATTTGCTCTTTTTATGCCATCAATACTATGTTACTATATTATATGGCCATGCATAGTTTTACCATAATATTTTATAACTCATACATATTACATACATGCATATTTTTAACCTGCAGTTTACGCACATATATATATATGCTGAGGCGCAAATACATGCAATGCATCAAATCTGTCTATTAATGCATTGAGTGTGCGTACTTTTCCTACCTATTTTAAAAATATATGCACACATATTTTATGTGCTAAAGTTAAGTAGGACGTAATTGCGTATGTCTCGATTTATGTGCATAAGTCAGCCGATTTTAAAATTTGTCGAGGAAATTTAAGCAGTTTACCAATTAGTCCACCAGTTCTCCCAGTCCTTCTCCAGGTCTTTGATGCCTTCCTGGTTCTTCACCCAGACCTCCCACCAAGTCAATACCACACAATAAACACGTTTAATATCAGTTACAATAGATAATTAGCAGGTGTTAAAATATGTAAGTTTCCAAATATGAATGTGTAAGTTTTTTTTAAAATACCAACTTATGAGCATAGGTGTTTGCCCCACTCGGGAATGCCTCTAGACCCACCCCATTTTTACACATGTAAAAAATTGCAAAAAGCGCACATCTTTGTTATTTTTATAAAATATGGAATTCTCAAGTAGAGGCTGCTTATGAGGATATATATTCTAATTTTCACAGGCGGAACATTTTGAAAATTCTAAGATGGCCATTCAGGGAGAAAGATCACTATCCTCTCCTTTTAGCTACTAATATCTACCAAAAACACCCGACACCAGAACTGCCACTGGTCCCTATAAACCAAATACCTAACACTTTTGAGCCTAATACCAAATGTGCACTTCTAATTTACCAAAACTCTTTACTCTGTAGTAGGGACAAAAGGATCCTTACATTTGTTTTTTTAGTAGTTTGGAATTGGGACCCCCATGTGATGCAACAGCCCAATCGCTGACCAGTCAGATTATGAATCGATTCACAGAGTCGGCGGCTTCCAGCTGCTAACATCAAAAAGGCCCTCAGCGGCATCGAGCAAACCTGCAATAGTCATGTTAAGCCTTCACAGACCATTTTAACCCAAATGTTATTCAGCTAATGGAACAGGGAGGGCAGACAGTGCTCGCCTACTGGATGGAGGGCTGGTTCTGGTGGCTGAGAAACCTCCTTCCTCCACTCTTTTTTTTTTTTTTTTTTTAAACATGCATGCACCTGTTCTGCTTTCATCTCGGCGGAAAGGCCCTGGGGGCAATTATCATTCAGGTCTGTGCTGTGCATTCTCATCAGGCAGGTGTGTTCCTTAATCCCCCATCCTTTCATCTCAGCCTTTCAAAAAACTCCAGTTTACTTTATTTCTAAGCTACAGCTTGATATCGTTCAATGGAAAGGTAGATAGCTATTAACAGTTGGTGGCTTGTGCACCTGTGGTGTCATTTTCCAAATTTTTTGCACGCTTATTATGCAGTAGTACTGTATAAATAAAGAAATCCATGTTTTTGTTTTAAATTAAAATGATTTTGTGATTTCGGAGTGGGGGGGGTACTTTTGTTGTTCAGGCAAAATAAGGATTTTTGTCAAACGTAGCCAGGGATGCAAGATAAAATGGAAAAAAAAATAGCAAATACTGTAAAAAGGGGGGTGGGGGACACAAGATTTTATTTGTAGATATGCTAGTGGCAGGAGGAAGTGCAAAAGTGTCATTGTGAGACTCAAAGGTGAATGGGAGGAATATGTAGAAGCTGAAAAGGAAAAAGCAAAACGGCTTAACAAATATTTAGAGAAAACTCTTTTACCTGAGTTTCTCAAGAGATCAGTGGTTAGACGTATCCTAAAGAAATTGCAATTGGATCCCACTCAGTGTGAAAATTACAGACCTATTTCTAGCCTGCCTTTTCTATCTAAAATATACTGAGAAGGTGATGACTACCCAGGTTTTGGATTTTTTGGAGGGTTCAGATAGATTGGCAGATATTCAGCCAGATTTTAGGAGTGGACATAATAAAGTTTCTGTCTTGTAATTTATATCCAGTGATGTCATGCACTATTTGGATGCAGGGCAGTCATTTTTTGTTTTACTTGACCTTTGCGGTGCTTTCATCTGGTGGACCATTAAGATTTGATTGAGAGATGTTGACAGGTGAGTTTGGGAAGTAGAGTTGGTGACTAGATATTTTCTTTTATGAGTAGTATAGGTTGGGGAGATTCAGTCACAGCCATTGGCGGTGAGGACAGCAGTCCCCCTGGGCTCATGTCTGTCACCATTATTGGTTAACATCTTTATGAGACCATTAGCAGAACTTTTTCAGGAACTAGATGTCATATATATAGTGAAAAAAGAAGAAAAGGCAATGTAAAAACATAAAATGTACAATAAATGTATATCTAATTACAAAAAATGAACACTCATTTTATATCCTACTTAATTACAATTATTTATTAGAACAAAATTTAAAATATTTTTTACAGAAAGTGAGATTTTTTATATATTTTTTTTTGATATTGTGTGTGCTTTTTTTGTAAAAAAATTTTAAATTTTGTTCTAATAAATAATTTTAATTAAGTAGGATATAAAGGGGTAGATTTTTAAAGAAGCGTGCCCTACCCGGCACGCACAAATGTACACCCGATTTTATAACACGCGCTCGCTGCCGCGCGCATGTTATAAAATCCGGGGTCGGCACGCGCAAGGGAGTGCACACTTGTGCACCTTGCGCCGAGCCCTAGGGGAGCCCCAATGGCTTTCCCCGTTCCCTCCAAGGCTGCTCCAAAATCGGAGGAAACTTTGCTTCTGCTCCCCCCACCTTCCCCTATCTAACTCACCCCCCAGCCCTACCTAAATCCCCCCCCCACACACACACCTTATTTCAAGTATTTACACCTTCCTCTGGCAGGTGTATCTTGCGCGTGCCGGCCAGCTACCGGTGCGCCATCCCCCAGCACAGCCACTGTGCCGGACGCCTCGGTCACCCACTCCTGGACCTGCGCCCCTTCCCGCCCCCTTCCTGCCCCTTTTTCAAAGCCCCGGGACATATGCGCGTCCTGGGGCTTGCGCGCGCCGCCGAGCCTATGCAAAATAGGCTCGGCGGCGCGCGCAGGAATATACGCGCGTAACCCTTTGAAAATCTACCCCAAAATAATGCATTAGTATTCATTTTTTGAAATTAGATATTTTATATATATATATATATATATATATATAAAATATCTCATTGATTTCATCCAGTTCCTCATTCCTATAGAATATGATTAGAGTGAGGCAGTGAGGTTTTTTTTTAATTATTGTTTGAATCGGATTACAGCTTGGATGCAGAGCAGTAAACTGGTGGTAAACAAGTCAGAAACAGAGATTTTTAGAAGTAGGTGGGGTTTTTGAAAATTTGCCACCTTTGACCGTACAGCCGGTAACGGACGATCTTGCTGTTTCGGTTAAAGTTAAAAGTCTAGGATTCTAATCTCTCTTTGGAAGTTTATATGGCTCATCTCAAGGCAATCTGCTGCCTGAAGTGAGGGATGAAGTAGCATTCCCCACCCCAAGGCATGGCACAGGTCAAATCACTGAGAGGACCAACCCCCCCTCGGAGTCTGGTCCTTTCGGTGATTTGAAATACTGCAAAAGGGGGAAAAGAGGGGTCAGAATTCCCAGAAGAATGGCAGATAGAGTGTCAGTGGTAATATTTCCAGGAAGCTGGCAACCCTGCCACACTCCCGGGAACTCTGTAACCTGCCTTCCACATTTCCCCAGCATTTTTCCCCTGGAGAAGTGGAGATGGGTGAATGGTGGATGCCTGCGTTTGGCAGATTCTCTCCAGGTTGTTGCAAGGGAATTAGGTGCCCTAGGCAAACCTTACAGCTTTGCACCCTCTCTGTCCCAGCCCTCAGCACACACAATTAAAAATTATGCATGTATAATAGATTTTGTATGAAAAAGGATATTCACAGTATTCTGAGGTAAAAATATCACAACAACTTTTATATTATTTTCACATGCACCACTGTGGTGCCAACCAGAAAACCCTTTAAAAAAGATACTTGGAACCCATATGGTATTAAGCCTATCATACAAGGCGTTCAGTGTTAGAAATCCATGAGTAAACTGAATTACAATTACAATATAATAAACCTCCCATACCAAAACAGCATTAAATACCACCACTCAAACAGTAACAATCCTAGCTATGCAAAGGAAAATATTATACCAGGCCCTAAAACATCTATACATCTGTGTGAGGACGACTGAATGAAATCCTCTAGGCTGGAGCAGAAATCACACTGACTCCAACCTTTTCTAATCCAGTTTCAACTTTTATTAACATAAACAGAACTTAAATACAACAGTGGACTGTCTGCCTTTGCACTGTACTCACAGCAGAACCTCAGCTTAGGTCAGAATAGTTTTCAGGAGCTGCCTTCTCCTGGAGACACCGGGGCATCCTGATCCCAGCTGGACTCACAAACTTATTCCCCTCCCAGCAGAATCCCACCCACAGAGCTCTTTCTCTCTGTAGGATGTAAGGTGGACCAGGCTAAATGCCTGGCCCTGCACAGGTTAAAGAGGGGAAATGGGATCACTCCATCACATACCCCCCAGCTTGGACCCGTCAATCTGAGCATTATTACTCTCCCTGGATCCCATCCAGGGAAGTACTACACTACCCCACTCCCTTTCATTTGGCCTCCTGCCGGCTAGGCTTAGGGTCATGGATCTAGGGTTACACTCACCCTCACACATTAGGGTTACCCCAAATAACACTATAGTTCCACCCACTGCTCCCTTTGCCAATGTCCACCCATAGTCCTTTATTTGAGTCCATGTAGAGCTCTGAATTCCACATTTCCTCCAGTAGGACTCCTGTAACTTCTCTTCGGTGTGGGACATCATGTGGTGGTTTCTTTGATACTGACCGTGGGTGCTCTCCACCCTTCTCTCTGGCATCTTGTGCCTTCTCTGCAATGTCCCTATCACCACACTCAGGCCATTCCACAGCAGTACTCACTGGCTCCTCAGCAGGGTCTCTCTCATGCTCTTCTGCCATGCCCCTCACTGGGTCTTTGGAGCGCCTCTCACTGACTCCTCTGCAGCACTTCTATCTGGCCACCCTGCAGGGTTTCTCTCAGTCCTCTCTGCCACACTGCTCTCTGGTTTCTCCAGACTGCCTTCCGTAGGCCAGTCCAGGTGAGGTTATGAAGATCCACCATGAGCTTTTTTTTTTTGTAATTATCTCTTTATTAAAGGCAATAACAACCATAGAACATATATAAAGAAAAGAAAAAACCCCCTCTCATAAGAATACAATACAATAGAAACCATGCAATGCCGTCACACTCTTCACGGCATACACCAATGTATATGGAGTCAGTATAGATGCCTTCACATCCTTTTTGTTTCCCCCCCTAATCCCTCCCCACCCCCCCTGTCATGCATCAGTCTATTCTTAGGTCTGTGTTGCATCTTGGCCCTGCAGCCAGCTCTTATAAGCCTGCCAAATGTCATTGTAGCGAGATAACCTGTCCCTGCGGATCGCTGTGAGATATTCCATGTGATGTATCCATTTAAGTCGCTGTAGTACCTCCAGCCGAGTCGGAGCTCTATCATCCTTCCATCGCCTCGCAATCTCTCCGCGCACCGCTTGTGCCACTGCTTGCAAGAGATATTGTTGAGGCCTGGTCACATTGTCCACGGTGGCATGTAGTAAAGCCCCTTGCATTGTCCAAGTCATTTTTATGAGAAGAGAATCATTACACCATGTCTCCATTTGACCCCATAACTGTTGAATCTTAGGGCACTGCCACCACATGTGCTTAAAATCCCCTACTAACCCACACTTTTTCCAACATAAAGCATCTTTTTTATCCTTCATTGTACATAATTTAGATGGAGTATAATACCATCGGAACAGCATTTTATAGCTTTGCTCCACCATTTGCGCAGAAATAGAGCAACGGCTCACCGCATTAAAACAGATATCCCAGTCCCTATCTGTCCATGAGAGCCCCATATCTTTTTCCCATGCGATCATATGTCCCAAGGATTGAGGCAAAATCCCGTTCAATAAACTATATAGCTTGGATATGACACCAGACACTAAATGCGCATGCTCACAATAACCTTCTATTAAGGTTTTCCCTTTGATCAAGTCTGCCTTTACCGCTTTAGATGGAGAAAGTGCCGTACCTGTAGATAGGCGTAGTGATCTTTTCTACAGAGGCCATATTGAGCGCTTAACACCTCAAACGATAACACCCCCTGTACCTGCCACATTTTCCCCAATGTCACCATGAGCTTTTGGTACCTCGAACACAGTCATTGCAGGATCATTCCTCTGGCTCTTCTCCTGCTCAGTTGCGTTCTCTTCTGTGGGCTCTTGCCACTCCATGTCTGCCTTGGCTTTAGCCCCATTGCTGCTTTTAACTCTCTCTCTGGAGCAGAGTCCCACTGAAGAGTTGAGCTGTAGTCCGGTGACTCACTCTGCTGCTGTGCTCCCTCTGGGTTATCCATGGCATCTCTCTCAGGATTCTCCATGGAAACCCTTTCTTGGCTCCCCACTGCGCCTTTCTCTATGTTCGCTGCAGCGCCTCCAACTGGCTCCTCTGTAGCGTCTCCTTTGGGACCTTCTACTAAGCTCCATCCTGAGCTTTCTTGTATCTTAGCCTCTTTTTTTGCACTCTGCTGGGCCTTTTCTGTTTCCAGTTTTACAATCGACAGACTGGCCATCTTTCCTGCTTCCTTCTTTTTTTCTCCACTGGTCTCTTCAGTGGGTTGCCACAATTCACTCACCATGCGGGACATCTTTATTAGCATCTCGTCTATCTCACCCAGCAGCTATAGGCATTCTTTGTCTAGTCGCCCTAGGCATTTTCTTCTCTGCCTGTCTAGACTCTTGGGAGTGGGTTCTCTGGCTCTCCTGACTTGGCTTGCTTCTCTAGCTGCCACACTTCCAGCCTCAGGTTCTCCCTTCTATCTGGCTCTGGAGAGCTGTGAACTCTTGCCACGCAAAATTACATGGCTGTGCACTTCATTCAAGCTGTTGGGCTTCTTTTGGTTCACATGTTCTTTCAGTGTACTCACTGGCTCCCCTCCAGGTTTTCTGTAACACTGCCCAGGCTGTTTCCCCACACCCAGTACTTCTGGTTTGGATAAGAAGTCCATTAACTGCTATTAATCAAGTTGACTTAGGAAATGGTCTCTGCTACTACTGGCATCAGAGGCATGGGATCTTCTTAATGTTTGGGTACTTGCCAGGTTCTTGTAGCCCTGTTTGGCCACCGTTGGAAACAGGATGCTGGGCTTGATGGACCCTTCGTCTGACCCAATATGGCATATCTTATGTTCCCTGTACATACCTGGATCAGTCCAGACTCCTGGGTTTATGCATCTGTGCCAGCAGATGGAAACAGAGAAAGTTTAACTGACACTGCTTTATAATCCCTGGTGCCACCTACAGTTCCTCAGTATTTCTCTGTCTCCAGTAGATGGTGGCTGGTGCATACACCTACAGTTTCTGTCATTTTTCTTCCTTTTTTCTTAGGAGCCTTCCTCCCAGGGTTAGGGTTCCCAGGATTAGGGTTCCCAGGGTGAACCCCATCCTGTTTGGTTGAAGTGTACGAGCTGGAGGTCAGTGACCTTTTTGAATGCTCGCTCCAGTGTGATCCGTGGGGTGCAAATCTGGTGGTCTAGATCCCTCCCCTTCACGAGGCCACCTAGGCGGCTTTTGGGCTCTGGTCAGCTGCTTTTCAGGACTCTCTCTTTCCTTTTTCCTTCAGGCTGGGCTGAAGCTGGACAGCTCCCCTCAGCCTTAGGAGAGGAAAGTTCCTGTCTCTTTAGTAAAGTTTAAAAAAAAAAAGTGCCGAGTAGTGCAGGAAGCAGCTGGAGCTGAGTGGTGAATTCTCTGGGCTCTATTCAGCGGCCTTCTCTTGTCAGGGGGAGCATTTGAGGACAGTATCCATGCTCGTCGAGGGATTCCTGGGCCTGCCACATGATCATGGTTTGGGGCTGGGCCTGCCGCGCGGGCGTGGCTCGGTTTCCTCGCACTTAAGCACGTTTTCTCTGTGCTGCTTGCATTTCAGGCAGTGAAGGGCCATCTCTTCCTTCCCCCCCCCCCCCCCCCCGTGAAATGTTGGTGACTTGGGGTTGCCTCTGCTGCACATGTTGCTCCTGCCAGGGACAGTTTCTCTTGCGCCGGGCCCTTGCGCTCCGATGGCGCGGGAACAGCAGCTTCTCAGGCAGGCCTGTGCGCCATTAGAGGGAATGGGGGATTCCTCTTGCGGCTTTCCCCAGTTCACCTGGGCCCTGTAGAGGGGCTGGGGAGTGCAGGAGAGGCTCTGCCTCTCATTTTTTCACAGTCAGGGAGCGGCGGGCCTATGGCATCGGCTCCCCGAAACTTTTCCCCGGAGTTTGTTTTATTGCTTCACCGCACATATTTGGCACAGCAGGAAGGTCTCGGGCTCCAGTCCCGGTGGCTAGCCCTGTTCGATCCAGGGGGTGTTTGTCCTCCGTGGTTCTACATCTGTTGGGGACCCCTCGCGCAGATGGCATTATGGCAGATTCGGTAGGGTACCCAGAGACTCCCAGGGATTCTGGGGTGACGTCGGGGACCCTGGCTTCTGATCCAGATGAGGGTGGACCAGCATGCGGGCAACCCGGGTACTGGGGATGATGCAGATGAGGTGCCGGTGTCCGAGGGGTCGATTCCAAGATTCTTCGGTTGTTCCAGAGGGAGGAGTTAGCTGGGGTTCAAACTTTCACAGACTACTGTGGACCCGGATGGGGCAGATCCGATCTTGGATGGGATTCGGGGTCCTCCATCAGCATTTCCCTATCATAGGTCTGTTCATAGGATGGTGGACCAAGAGTGGAGTACTCGATGCCGGTCTGCGGGTGGGTCGAGCTATGTCGAAGCTTTATCCCTTGCCTGATCAGACTTTGAAGCTTTTTGTGATGCCGAAGGTGGACACAGTGGTGTCGGCGGTCACCAAAAAGACGACTGTTCCTGTGGCAGTGGCCACAGCTTTCAAGGATGCCCAGTATCGCAAGCTGGAGGTTCATTTCAAGAGAATGTTTGAGGTATCTGCCTTGAGTTTATGAGCAGCCATCTGTTCTAGTTTCATGCAACGGAGTGCTTGCGTTGGGTGCAGCAGCTACTGTTATGGCCGCCGGCTGCAGCGGTCCGCAACCGGGGTCGGGCACTCACCCATGCCGTTGGGCCGCTCTGGAAGCGCTTGCAGAAGCAGGCAGCGGCCTCCGATGTTCTCCTCACGGCCGTTGCCACCGCTGAATCCTGGCCACGTTGTCGGCCTGCCTTCCTGCTGACTCCTTCCCCGTCGGGCCTCCTAGTGATGCACGCGTGGCTGTTGCCTGGATTTAAAGGGGCCACGACAGGAAATGGTCATGGCCCCTCCCTGAGACTCCTTCCTGGTTTCCTGTATTTAAGGCAAGGGCTGCTCCTCAGACCTTGCCTTGGTATCTTGGCTCCTGGTCTGGTGTTGTTCCTGAGCTCCGAGTTCCTGTTCCTGCCTTGTTCCTGTTCTCCGCTGCCTGTTCTCCTTGGTCCTGTTCCCATCCTCCCGGTCCCAGCTCCTGCTTCTCCTCTCGTTGGACGGATTCTTCTGGCTTCGACCCCTGGACTGGCTTCCGACCATTATTCTGGCTTCAATCCTTGGACTGGCTTCCGACCATCCTTCTGGCCTTGACCCCTGGACTGGCTTACGACCTGCTGGAGGTGCCAGCTGTCTGGATTCTACAAACTGCAGGAGGCGCCTGCTTCCAGACCTTTCTCCTGTCCTCAGGGGTTCACCTAAGTCCAAGAGGCCTGGGTCCCTATGGGCTCCACCAGGGGGGATCGCGGGCTTCCAGTGGTGAAGTGCCTGTTGGCCTCCTGTTTTATCTGTCCTCGCCTTCCGATGGTAGGGACCTAAGAGGGTTTTCTCTCTCAGGTAGCGCCAACTCTACCTTGGACAAAGGGTCCACTTTCAGATCCGTAAAAGCTACTGGGCGATCAGGCTAAGCCCAGCGTGGCCAGTACTTGTGCTGAACGCTTGGAGGTGTCAGTCGTGTACATAGCAGATGCCTTGTATGACTTGGTGCGACCTCATCTCGGCTTATGGCCTCTGCTGTGTTGGCCTGGAGGCTGCTGTGGTTGCGTCACTGATTGGCGGATATGTCGTCCAAATCACAATTGGGTTCCCTACTTTTCAAGGGACGTCTTTTGTTTGGTGAAGATCTGGAACAATTGATAAAACAGTTGGGGGACAACAAGGTCCACAAATTTCTGGAGGATAGGCCTAAATCCAAACAGTCTTTTCCGGCCCGTTCTCATTTTCGGGATGGCAGAAGGCAGAGTCATACTAGGGGTACTGCAGCATTGCAGAAGCAGTTTGTGGTCATGGTCAGTCCTGGCAGACATTTCGGGGAAGTCATCGGCCCTTCAGAGGGTCCACAGGAGGGGGATCTCCGAGGGAGAAATCTTCCCAATGAGGAGAGGCTGGTCAACTCCGTCATTCCTTTTTTAGGGGGCCATCTGGCTCGTTTCTAAGGGGAGTGGGCTAGAGTCACTCAGGATCCATGGGTACTCACGGTCATAAGAGAAGGTTTGCTTTAGAATTTGCACGCCCCGTTCGTGACCTCTTTTTAGTCTCCCCCTGTGGTTCGTTGGAAAAACGGCGGGCGGTTCGGGAGACTTTAAACAGGTTGCAGGGTTTAAGGGCCGTGGTGCCGGACTCTTTCGACGAGTGGGGCACAGGTCGGTATTACATCTACTTTGTGGTCCCAAAGTAGGAGGGCCCTTTCCACCCCATTCTGGACCTCAAAAGGGTGCATGTAGCGCTGAAGGTCCAGAGATTTTGCATGGAAACCTTGAGGTCAGTGACTGTGGCGATGCGCAGTTGGGAGTTCCTGGCTTCGTTGGATCTAACAGAGGCAAACCTTCACATTCCCATTTGTTGGTATCACCAGTGTTTTCTGAGATTCATGGCTCTGGATCAGCATTTCTAGTTTCAAACCCTTCCCTTCAGGCTGGCCACGGCACCACGGACCTTCACCAAGATCATGGTGGTAGTGGCGGCAGCCTACGTCGTGAGGGAATCCTGGTACACCCTTATCTCGACGATTGGTTCATAAGGGCCAAGTCGGAGGCCAGTTGTCATGCAGCAGTCTGGAAAGTGATTCAGGTCCTGCAATCTCTAGACTGGGTGATGAATTTCACAAAGAGCCATCTCAGTCCATCGCAGAGTCTCAGGTATTTGGGAGCCCGCTTCGACACAAACGTGGGCAAGGTGTTCCTGACAGAGGAGAGAGCATGCAAAGTGCAAGTGCAGGTTTACCGATTGTTGGGTTGCGAATACCCAGAGCCTGGGATTTTTTGCAGGTTCTGGGGTCAATGACTTTCACCCTTGAGTTGGTTCCCTGGGCATTTGCACATATGAGGCCATTACTGAAAGCTCTGTTGGCAAAATGGAATCCGCTGTTCAGAGGCTTTTCATCAGCCGGTATTGCTTGATGCTCCCACACGGGACAGTCTGTCTTGGTGGCTACAAACATCCAATCTGTTTCGAGGCGTCGACTGGAGGTTCCAGAATGGATCATTGTCACTACTGATGCCAGTCTCTCTGGTTGGGGTGCAGTTTGCCCACATCAGTCGGCTCATGGCACTTGGTTGGAGGAGGACCGCTCCTGGTCTATCAATAGCTTGGAAACCAGGGCAGTGAGGCTAGCACTTCTAGCTTTTCTGTCGATGGTTCAAGGTCACTCAGTCAGGGTTCTATCAGACAGTGCGACAACTGTAGCTAATATAAATCAACAGGGCAGAACAAAGAGTTGTTTCATGTTAATCAGACTGTGGAACTTCCAGCTTTTCCGGATTTGGATGCTTCTGCACCTCATGCACGAGAGCTCAGATGTTTGGATGTCTGGAGAGCCTTGATGAGGTACCTCAAGGTGACAAATGACTTTAGGAGATCGGATCACCTGTTTGTTTTGTGGAGTGATGCGAAGAAAGGTACCCAGGTTTCCAAGGCTACCATTGCGAGGTGGCTTAAAGAAGCTATTGGGTCAGCCTACATAATCAAAGGTCGTCAGATACCTGACAATTTGCGGGCTCATTCTACTTAGTCGCACGCGGCCTCATGGGCAGAGGTTCAATTAGTCACCACAAGAAATTTGTAGGGCGGCAACATGGAAATCGTTGCATACCTTTTCGTGTCATTATCACCTAGACGTCCGGGATCCGGAAGCGCGCTCTTTAGGTGAGAGTGTTTTGTGAGCGGGACTCTCCAGGTCCCACCCCGAGTAGGGAGCTTTGGTACATTCCAGGAGTCTGGACTGATCCGGGTACGTAAAGGGAAAGGAAAATTGGTTCCTACCTGCTAAATTTTCGTTCCTTTAGTACCACGGATCAGTCCAGAACCTACCTGTTCTAGGGGGTGGAGACTTAGCTACTCGACTCTGGTTGCTTTCAGTGCTGTAAGATTTTTTTTTGGCATGTTCTAATAGGTTTTAAGCCGTTTGACTATTTTCCTGATAAGTTTTTACTGGTGTCTTTACCAGTGTTTTTTCTGGCTTGAGTACAGTTCAATACTGAGGAACTGCTGGTGGCACCAAGGATTATACAGCAGTGTCAGTTAACATTTCTCTGTCTCCATCTGCTGGCACAGATGCATAAACCCAGGAGTCTGGACTGATCCGTGGTACTACAGGAACGAAAATTAGCAGGTAAGAATCAATTTTCCTTTCTTATGTTCTTACTTTCAGGACCACACTCTGTGCACCTAATAGCAGTTTCACTTTCTGCCGGGGCCACGTGCTGTTTCAGCCATGGTGCACAACTCTTTTCTCTTGTTCTTTGTTTTGTTTTTTCCTTCAAAGGTATACGAAAGAAAAAAGAAACTCTGCCCTTCTTGTACTAACTTCACTGAGTATGAGCCCTAACTCAAGACAGAGCTTTCCTCCTTTGTCTGCTGTAAACCTAAACCTGACTTCCTTCCAGGCCCCACAGACCACTTGCTGTCTTAAAGGCAGTTTCACTTTTTTTTTTTTAATTGAGTGCTCTTCTTTGAGCCAGCAAGTTTTACATTTTCAGTGCTCTGCAGTCCTGGCAGTACTTTTCTTATATCCTAGCATCCTTTCTAGGCAGGGTTACACAAACTTTTTTCTTTTCCGCTTTACTTCTGTTCTTTTGTGCACTTTTAAGAGCCCTGATTTGCCTCCAAACTTCTTCTTTGGCAGGCATCACAACAAGCTATCTTTCTCAGTTCTCCCTGGAGACTTTGGGGCTTTTTTTCTGTGCCAAGCTTAGAAAAAAATCCCCTGACTGTCCAAGATGGCTGCCGCATAGAGTGGACATGAGCAATCTTGCTCCGCGGTCTCCTGGGAAGTTTGCCTTTTCTTTTGAGATTTCCTCAACTTATTTCTCTCGCTATGTCTCATACAAAAAGAAAGGCTAAACTCAAATTATCAGTTACCTCAATGCCAAATCCAGACTTGAGACAGCCGCGAATTGAGTCTTTGTTCGTTGGCTCCTTGAGAAATTTGCCGATCGGAGGAATCGTGGGAACGCCCGACGCAGAGCAGATGTCAGGAACCCAGGTGGAGGAAACATCCCTCAGCCCCGGTGCTCCGATTACCCCGGAACCACCGTCTGAAATCTTCAATTTGTCTGGAGATGCCACAGCTGAATGGCTGGAGGGAAAAGCGGCCCCTTTGAAAGCATCTGCCCCAAGAAAGGACGTGTGTGAAGCGTCTCTTTTGGAAAGCCTGGATATGCAAGGCTCCGGGGGCATGGAGACCGAGGAACAACAGAAAGATGGTAAAGTCGGGGATCCTGTGGTTACAGGGAGGAGAGAATCAGAGGTACACGTTGTTTGCACTTTACCTTTAGTTAAACCTCAAGAAATAACTATTGATATTATATGGAAGATGTTTGAATCGATGGATAGCTCTATAAAATCTTTGATGAGTTTGTTGAAAGAAAATTTACAACATACTAAGACTATTGATACAAAGATATTAACCTTAGAAAGCAATGTGAAAATGATTGAGCAAAAAGTTAACATCGAAGTGCAAAATAATCTTGTAAAATCTGAAAGTATATGCTTTAATAAATTGGAGAAAATGGAAAACGATAGCAGAAGAGCAAACTTGAGGATACTTAATTTCCCGAAGTTAAAGGCAGTGTCTCCTTGGGACTTGTTTAAGAGTTACCTCAAAGATATCCTTAATTTTCCTGAGGAAGGGATACCGGCCATTTCTAAAATGTATTACATACCGAGGATTAAAGACAGTAAGGAAGAAAATCAACAACAACAAGGAGGACAAGAAGAATCTTTGAATATTACTGCATTATCGGATATGGCTTTAGACACAGTTATTAAAACGAGGGAAACTTTACTAGTCTCCTTTGTGTTCACCACAGAGAGAGACACAGTATTAAGATTATATCTCCGAAATCAAGCTCATTTATTTCATGGTTATAGAATTTGGGTTTACCTGGATGTAACCAAAGTTACTCAAGATAAGAGAAGGAAATTCTTACAAATGAGGCCTGAAGTTATTACTAGGGAAGCAAAATTTATACTGCGTTTCCCATGTAAATGTATTGTAATATATCGAGAGTCTAGATATATTTTTCAAGATCCAATGCAACTACATGTATACTTAGATTCACATTCCTGAATTAAACCATAGGTTTCGGTATTTTGAGAAGCTCTATATGGCACTCTATAGGGCAATGTTATTAAGGTTTAGACATATTTCCTTTTGACTGCTCAATATGTATTGGACTCCCCTATCACCTATAATTAATGACAGATATATAATTATAAACTTGTGTAGTCTGAAATATTTCCTTATCAAAATGGATATTTCTACTATCTGTATTCTATGAACATTTGTTCTGTAAATTATGGTGAAATCTCAATAAAAATAAAATTAAAAAAAAAGTCCCCTACCTGACACCATATGTGAGGATCAGTGAGCGAAATCCTCTAGGTTGGAGCAGAAAACACACTGACTCCAGCCTTTTCTTTTTTTTTTTTTTTCAATCTGTTTATTATGAAGTTACTTGAATGTACACTGGTAAACAGTACAGCCGAAAACCTTGAGCACATAACTACTAACGTAATACAAATACTGTTATCATCACTTAAGGTACGACAGTATACATTCCGGCCTTCAACAATCATGTATATAACTACACTTTTTTGATTTTCTTCCCAACCCGTAACGGAGATAACCCCTACCTGAAGATACCGTACTTTACTCCACGTAATGCCCTGTGGGGGTTATTCTCCCCTACCTTCCCTCCCCCCCCCCCCCCGCCCCTCCTCTGGTTACTTGGATAGCATTTATATTAAGGTGGCCTTTCTGTACATGCCGAGGCTCTAGGCAGATCAGAGCATTGATGCAATGGAAGGAAGTGACATGTTCCAAACAGGTAATGGCACTGTTTAATGATGCACTGATGGGGTTCCCACACTCTGCCATCAAGGAGAAGCCCTATATGACTCTGCACTGGCAGAGTTCCTACCCTCTGCCAGTGAGAAGCTCTGTATGATGGCGCTCTGGCAGGGTTCTCACCCTCTGCCAATGAGAAACCCTGTATGAAGGTGCTCTGGCTGGGTTTCCATCCCCAGCCAGCGAAAAGAAGCTCCATGTGACTGCGTGCAGGTGGGGTTCCCATCCCCCCAGTGAGGGAAGTCCCCATGCTGCTATAGATCTAATAGTAATCTGCCAGCAGACAGAAAACCACATCCTAGGGGAGGAGGGCTGAGCAAAATGGGTTCTAAATAAAAGGGAAGAGGTATGAGTAAGGGAATGAACGAGGGAATGAAAGTGAGGCATGGGAAGGGACAGAGAAGAAAAGAAGGGAAAGGGGTAAGGGTGGTGAGTAACTGAAAGGGAAGGGATGTGAATGAGTGGGAGGGAAAGGGTGAGTGACTGAGAAGGGAGGAGTGGGGGAGGGAGGCAGTGAGTGACTGAGGGAAGGGAATGAGTGAAAGGGAGGGATGAGTGACTGAGTGGGAAGAGGGTGGGAATAAGAAATGAGGGTGAGTAGGAGTGAGGAGGTGAATGACTGAAAGTGAAGGATTGAGTAGGAGGGTGAGTGACAGACGGAAGAGAAAGGAGTGAATGGGAGTAAGAGTGATTGAGAGGGAAGGGGAAGGAGGAAATGGGAGGGGAGAGAAATAGGAGGTGTTTACTGAGGGATAGGAGGGGAACGGGAGAGTGGACATGAGGGGTGAGTGATAGAGGGAAGGTAAGGGGATTGAGTGGGAGGGTAATTGACAAGGGGAAGGAAGAAGGTAAGTGACAGAAAAAAAGGCAAGAGGGTGACAGCGTTGACTGAGAGGGAGGAGGTGAGTGAGAAGGGAGTCAGTGAATGACTGAAAGGTGAGTGAGAGGAAAGGGAAAGGGAGGATGAAGCATACAAAGGGAATGAGAAGGAGAGGATAGAAGGGGGCATGAGTGTATGTGTGTGAATGAATATTTCTGGATATGAGAGAGAAAGAAGGAAGTTTGTGTGTATCCTCCTCTCCTTTCCCCTACAATCGCGTGGTGATTGGAAATTAAAATTTTCCAGGTATGAAGGGGGGGGTATTTTTGGGCCATCTTGCTGAGATAAACTAGAAAATCAGATTACAAGAGAGCTGTCCAAGAAATTCATTGATAAATAAAATCAGGATTCGCTTTTTTTAGACTTGTTTGTTTGGGAGTGGTTTTCGGGTTTTATTTTTAATGACTTTCTTATAGAGAGTGGATCCCTCCTCCTTCTCCCTCATAGGCCTCTTAGCATGTTTTTGGGTGGGAAGGGGGATGCAAAACCTCCCATCTCTCTCCTCCTTCCCTCTGCCACCCTCTCCAGATACAGTGACCTTAGCTTGCTCTGCTCTGCTAGGTAAAAACTTTGAAATGCCAAAAAGCATAATATAAAAAAATGAATAAATAAAATAAACGTTACTGTTAAGTTACTATAGCTTTGTTCCTCTTCCCCCAGTTGAACAGCCTTGTTTTTATTGTAACTGCATTGTCTCTCTTCACTTGTTCAAGGTTCAAAGTTATCATTCCCCCTGTTATTTTGTAAATCAGCATGATTTGATTGTATCATGAATGCCGGTATAGAAAAACTCTAAATAAATAAATAAATAAATAAATAAATAAACGTGATGTCATAATTTGGAATGCACACATCAGGTGATTCCAACGAATAGAAAGTTAGTCTTAGCAAGACCTGATGACATCAAAATGAGCTAGAGCTTTCTAGAACTGCTTAGAGTTCATACCTCTCAAACACACAAAACCTGAAGCTCCTTTCCTGGCCTAAATACAGAAAATCCTGAACCTCTTGAAGTTCTTCTGTGCACAAAACAAGATCAGGATGTGGAGGTGATCGTATCTGATGATCTCAGGGTGGCCAAACAGGTAGAGAAGGCGACGGCAAAAGCTTGCGTGTATAGAGAGAGGAATAAGGAGATAATTGCCCCTCTGTAAGTCCCTGGTTAGACCTCATTTGGAGTACTATATACAATTCTGGAGACTATACTTTCAAAAGGATGTAAACCGAACAGAAATGGTCCCGTGGACACCTAATACAATGGTCATTATAAAGCATATGGAGACAGATATAAAGATCTAACCATGTATTCCCTGGAGGAAAGAGATTTGAAACAGATGTTTAAATACCTCTTCAACGGAAAGGAGGGGAGCCTCTTCAATAGAAAGGAGGCTCTGGAGCAAGGGGTCAAGGAATGAGGGTGAAAGCAGGTAGACTTAGGAGTTATCTTAGGAAATATTTCTTTACAGAGAAGGTGGTGGATGCATGGAACAGCCTTCCAGTGGATGTGGTGGAGACAAGGACAGTATCTGAATTCAAGAGAACATAAGACAAGCATAGACGATCTGTGAGGGAGTGGAAGGGATTGTAAATCTGAGCAGGAGATGTGGATGGGCAGACTGGATACGCCATATCTTTCTATGTAAAATATTCATAAATATCCACCATACTTCTGGCCATGGGATAGTGTCCCAATGACCTCAGTGGCATTCCCAGGGGCATCTGGGGACATGTCTACACTGCATTTATTTTCATTTGTTTCAGTAGTTTATGCATATAATTTTTTACACCCATAGAATAATATTTTAGGCATGTAAGTACAACCTGTGCAGTTAAAATCAAATTTCATATACATAAAATGGCATTTATGTTCATAAACTACTGAAACAAATCAAAAAAAGTGCTAAAAACAGAAAAGAGGAAACAAATGGACAAGCTGAAATTATTTTTGTGTGCCCATACCTAATGCCCATCAACATCTGTCACTCTCCAGCAGTGTATGCGCCCTACAAGATCATTTGGAAGAACGTGGGACACTGTCTGCGTCGCTCAGTGGTAGTGGAAAGATGAGAGGCACAGGATGGAACATAATCCTATCCATCTCCTGCTCACTTACACGATGCAGTATCCAGAAAGCAAAAGACCTCTAATCCCTGCAGGAAAAGGAAGGCCACACAGTCAGGTGAGGCAATAAAAAAAAAAAAAACCCTGCCTCTTAAAAACATTCATTCAGAGAATTCTACCTTCTAAAACCTTCCTATAAAATTAGGACTTAGTTTGCAGACCAAAGGGAAATGGAACTGTGGAATGGTGGCTGTGGAAGGGAGGCAGAGTCTGTTCTTTTCATCCGTAGTGTCTGTTCCCTGTAGAACAGTAAGGAATGGGAAAGCAATAGGAGGAGAGTAGTTGGATTAGGAAGCAGAGTGCGTGTTCTCCGCACTGTCTGTTCCAGGCTCACCCTGTCCCCTCTGTTTCCTGCAAACTGCCTGGATCAGAGGGGCTGGAGCAGAACCCCACAGGGATACAGAGCCTTTCACCTGTAGGACTGGATGGCTGATGGGATTGGGCAAAGAGATACATAGCTTCTCCCCTCTGGGGACTGGATAATTAAGGGGATGAACACAGGGAAGCAGAACCTCTTACCTGCGGGATTGGATGACGCAGGAGATGTGAACATAGAACCACCTCTAGGTCAGTGAGTTGGGCTTTCTACTATGTTCATCTTTGGTTCATAGAAACAGTGAGTGTTTTGTATGGTGAAATTAGAACTATGAATCCATAGGTACAGTGTGATTAAACTAGCTCTGCCTGTTGGGGAAAAAAATGGAGCCAGCTGGCAGCCCTATCTGAAGGCCTTGTGTTATCACCGGAGAGGACAGTGCCACGCAGACTGAGTAAATGTGCCAGCCTCTCAATACAAAGGATTCATTCAAAGAACACTTGTAGCCTGCATGGTTGAAGTTTCTGTGCAAATCTGTTGTGTTTGCTTTCCTTGTAGCTTCAAGCTGTGCTGCACCAGCTCAGAATAAGGAAGTCTGCGAGCTGTATGTGATAACTTGGCACTCCGTTGTTCTGGTCCATTTTTACATAATCATTGAAGCCTGAAGATGTGGATTTTCATATCCAGGGCACCCGGGGCCTGCATGAGACAACACTGCAGAAGTCTCTTGCCTGAAAAGCAGGATGTAGCAAGAAGACACTTATTCTAAAGTAAGTAAAATTACTGGGAGTGGAATGACAGGGCCAAGGTAATTGCATTTCAAATTCCATAAGTCTAAGATATCCCAGATGTCTACCTTTGGAACTGTTCTTTTAGGGAGTGAAAACTACAGTAAAAGAGAAAGTGTCACATGCTGATGAGGTCACTGACTGCGTGTTTAGAAACCTATTGCAGAAAAATAAATTGCAGTATGATGTCATCATCTATGAGCCTGTTTCTTCTTTCAACAAAATTCAACTTTTAAGATTATTTTCTCCGCTTGCTAGACACAGAATATGGGCTAAAAGTGCAAATTAATGAGATCTGCAAAGTTGTATATTGTATGCTTGTGAACTTGGCATCTGCTTTCTCCTGACAGGTTACATCCATGGGGTGGCATCATTTCCTCTCTCTTTTGCTTTTTGAGATATGATGTAATTCTCACCAGTTACAGAAATAAGAATTCCATTCCCCTCAGTCTGGAGTTCCTACACAACACCATGTCACCTAGCCAGACTGATCCAGTCCTGGCTTTCCACCATTACATGCACAGAAATGCAGCCTCTTCTTTTTATGGGACAGTTTGAACTATGTCTCTGTGGTTGTAACAGGGCAAATCCGGGACTGGTTCAGCTTAAACTTGGTGCCATGGAGTTGTATGGGAACACTGGGCCTACAGATCAGGAAAATGAACAGACACATTGTTACGGTTCTGGCCGCGAGCGCCGAGACCAGACCCTTACCTCCGTGCTCCTGATCCTGTTCCCGCTTCTGGAGGCCTGGTTTGCGGCCTGTTCGGCGGCGTCCCCGCGGGGGTCGCGCTGCTGGGAAGCCTCCCATGGACGCCCTGCTTCTAGGCGCACGCACGCGCCACTTGGGCGCTTTTCTAGGCCGTTTCCCGCCAGTGGTGACTCCGCCCAGTTCCTGACGTCAAACGCCGTGGCCTTGATAAGCCAGCCGCGGACACTCAGTCTTTGCCTTGCAACGGGTTTACCTCCTGGTTCCCTGTTGCTTCGTGCCCCAGAGTGAGTTGCCTTGGTAATCGCTCCGTTCCTGCTTGCCTGCTACAGTACCTGCTTGGTTCCTGCTTGCCTGCTACAGTTCCTGCCTGGTTCCAGTACCCAAGCCCTGCTACAGTTCCTGCCTGGTTCCAGAACCCGAGTTTTGCTACAGTTCCTGTCTACTGTTCTAGTCTGGTTCCAGTTCTCAGTCCTGATTATCAACCCGCCTAAGTCCCAGCGGCCGGGCCCCTATGGGCTCCTCCCGGGGGGGCTTCGGCTTCCAGGGTGAAGCCACCTAAGTCCCAGCGGCTGGGCTCCTATGGGCTCCTCCCGGGGGAGCACCAGCTTCCAGGGTGAAGAGCACCTCTACGTCCTGCCTGAACATCTGCCTCCCGGCCTGCCATATACTAGAGACATTGAACACCTATCCCAGTCTCCTGCAGGTCGGCCCAAGGGTCCACTAAATTGAGACTCCATAACAGATTGCAAGGCCATGGACTCGGCGGATGTGCCTGTCCCCTTGGACCTGCCAGGGTTGGCCCAGCAGCTGCAGTATCAACAACAGTACCTCGAGGTCCTTACTGGTTCGGTAGGGGAGTTAACGGCCCGATTGGATGCCAGGGCCTCGTCCGCCTCAGAACCAGTACCCGAGGGTCAAGACTCTTCAGTGACTCAGCTGCCGGCACCCTCTCGTTACTCTGGTGATTCAAGGACCTGCCGCGGCTTCCTGAACCAATGTTTTATACGGTTTTTTATACTCTTTTTTATACTCTGTTGCCTCGGCAGTTCCCCTCGGATGCGGTGAAAGTGGCGTATATCCTGTCCCTGCTTGATGGGAAAGCCTTAATATGGGCTTCTCCCCTTTGGGAAAACAATGATCCCTCGCTAATGAACTTACAACAGTTCATCTCGAACTTCCGACAGGCCTTTGATGAGCTCACCCAAGTAGCTACGGCTACATCGGATCTGCTGCAACTCCGTCAGGGTGCTCGCTCCTTGGCAGATTATGCTATGGAATTCCGGAAATTAGCCCAAGAAGTAAGTTGGCAGGATGGTAGTCTTAAGGCCATCTTCTTGGAGGGCCTCTCCGGACGCATAAAGGATGAGATTGCTGCACGAGATCTGCCGGAGGACCTAAACGACTAGATAGAGATGGCTGCCCGCATTGACCGCCGCCTACAACAACGGGCCAAGGAGCAGCACTCCTCTCGCCACAGTTCTGCTTCTGTGTCAGCGAAATCTGCATCTTCTCCTAAGACTTCTCGTCCAGACGCTCCCACCTCCGAACCCATGCAGCTGGGACGGGTTCCGTTCTCTGCTGAAGAGAGGCAACGTCGCCGTTCATTGAAATTGTGCTTGTATTGTGGCCAGAAGGGCCACTTCTTGGCACGCTGCCAGGAGCGTGCGGAAAACGCCAAAGCCTAGGAGGTCGGGAGGAGCTCCTTCTAGGCTGTGCTACAGCTCCTCAATGTACCATGCCTGTTACCCTGGAATACCCTGGAGGGTCCATTGAGACGATTGTGTTCCTGGATTCTGGAGCCAGAGTTAATTTCATCCTGCAGACTTAGTCTCCCAGTTGCGAATTCCTACACATAGACAGGAGGTCCTGTTGCGAATTACCTCCATCCAGGGGACGCTCCTTCCAGGACCTGTCCTGATGTCCGCACCGGGGCGATCCATTTGGAGGAGATAGCCTTCCTAGTGTTGGATAAGGCTGTCCACCCCGTGGTGCTAGGGTTGCCGTGGTTACAGAAGCACTCACCCACAATTCAGTGGGATACTCTACAGATTGTCAAGTGGAGCCCTTTCTGCCTAGCTAACTGTATGAAAGTGCCTAGGGCTCCCGCACTCCCGTTGATGCACTCTGCCCTAGGTCCTCCTGCACCTTATGAGGACTTCACGGATGTTTTTTCCAAGACCAAGGCAGAGATCCTTCCGCAGCATCGTCCGTATGACTGCACTATAGACTTGTTACCTGGAACTATGCTCCCCCGAGGAAGGGTATATCCCTTATCGTTACCTGAAACCCGGGCCATGTCCGAGTATATTTCAGAGAATCTGGCCAAGGGGTTTATTTGCCCGTCCAAGTCGCCTGCAGGGGCAGGCTTCTTCTTTGTCAGCAAGAAGGACGGCTCGCTGAGACCGTGTATAGACTATCGAGGCCTAAATTCCATTACCATTAGCTCCCGCTAATCCTGGAGCACCTCGATAGGCTCCAGGGAGCGAATATTTTCACAAAGTTGGACTTACGAGGGGCTTACAACTTAGTCAGAATTCGTCCCGGAGACGAGTGGAAAACCGCTTTTAATACCAGAGACGGGCATTACGAATATCTTGTGATGCCTTTCGGCTTATGTAATGCTCCGGCGGTGTTCCAGCATCTTATGAATGAGGTGTTACGGGACCTTCTGAACACCTGCGTAATCGTCTACCTCGACGATGTGCTAGTCTACTCCCAGGACCTGCCTTCACACCGTCAGCATGTCCGTCAAGTGCTCCAAATACTTAGGGAGCATGGTCTGTACGCAAAACTTGAAAAATGTAGTTTCGAGAAGACGTCCCTGCCGTTCCTGGGCTACATTAGCTCTGCAACAGGCTTTCAAATGAATCCTGAGAAAGTGGCGGTCATTAAGAATTGGCCCCGGCCGAGGGGCCTCAAAGCATTGCAATGCTTCCTCGGATTTTCCAATTTCTACCGTCACTTTATTCCCAACTATTCCAGTATAGTGGTCCAGTTGACTGCCCTCACCCGAAAGGGGGCCAACACGGTGGATTGGCCTGTTCCCGCCTGCCAAGCCTTCGAGGCCCTCAAGGAAGCGTTCTTGTTAGACACCTGCCTTCATCATCAGGTTCAAAGCCGGCCCTTTGTGATGGAAGTCGATGCCTCCAATGTGGCCGTGGGGGTCGTGCTGAGCCAGTACTCTGATTCTGGACAATTGTTACCTTGTTCATATTTCTCGAAGAAATTCTCGCCGGCAGAGAGCAACTACTGTGTTGGTGATAAAGAGTTGCTAGCCATGAAACTTGCCCTGGAGGAATGGAGACAGTGGTTGGAGGAAGCCAACCATCCGGTTACGATTTACACCGACCACAAAAACTTAGCATCCTTGAAGCAAGCCCAATGCCTGAATCCAGGCATTGGGCTTGATCGGTTTAACTTTACGCTACCGACCCGGCTCTAAGAATGTTCGAGCTGACGCGCTCTCACGCTCTTCTGAGGTCAAAGAGACTCCTGACACTCCCCAGTACATCTTGGATCCCGTGAAAGTGAGCCTCGCAGCAACCTCGGTGTCCTCCCAAGAAAAGACCGTTGTTCCACGTCGCTCCTGGAGAGCAGTCCTCACTTGGGCCCATGACTCCCTCACTGGGGACCATGCTGGCTGTAAAGGGACCTTGGACTTGTTGAACCAGTTCTACTGGTGGCCAACGGTGAGACAGGACGTCCAAGCCTTTGTGGGCTCTTGCCCTACCTGCGCTGTTCAGAAGCCGCTCATCAGGAGGCCCAGGGGCCTGTTACAACCACTACCCATCCCGGTGGAGCCTTGGACACACATCTCCACCGACTTTGTCGTGGACCTTCCCATCTCAGGAGGTAATTCGGTCATTTGGGTGACCATAGACCGATTCTCCAAGATGGCGCACTTTGTCCCCTTGCCAAAGCTGCCTTCTGCACCTGATCTAGCCAATTTCTTCGCTCAGCATGTCTTTAGACTTCACGGCCTTCCGCAGGATATAGTCTCCGATCGAGGACCACAGTTTACTGCTCGATATTGGAAAGCACTGTGCAAATGCTTTAGTGTGCAACTTAGTCTTTCGTCTGCGTTCCATCCCCAGATTAATGGGCAAACGGAAAGGACTAACCGAACCTTAAAGACTTTTCTCCGTTCGTTTGTGAATGAACGACAAGATAATTGGGCCAAGTTACTCCCGTGGGCAGAGTTCTCGTATAATAATCACACGCATGCTGCTACTGGAAGTTCACCTTTCCTCGTTGTCTATGGGAAGCAACTTCGACCGCTCTTGCCTTCGCCTGAACCTAGTGCACTCCCGGCAGTGCAACTTTCAGCCCATCAACTTCTTTCCTTATGGACTTCTATCCAGGGAAAGCTCCGTAAAGCCGCCCAGTCCGCCAAGAAATGGGCGGATAGGCATCGTCAGCCAGTGCCTATCTTCCTTTCTGGAGACCGCGTCTGGCTTAGTACTAAAAATGTACAGTTAAGAATCCCGTCTCGAAGACTAGCTCCGAGATTCTGTGGGCCTTTTTGAGTCGCCGAACGAATGGGAGCAGTCTCATACTGACTACGCCTACCCTCCTCCATGCGTGTACATGACGTGTTCCATCTGTCATTGCTGAAGCCTCTTGTTTTATCCAGATACCACTCCTGGGCTCCTGAACCATCGGATCCTTCAGTACCGGACGATGTTACGTATCAAGTACGTGAGATCTTGGATGTCCGGTTCCATCAACGACGCTGGGAGTACTTGCTCGCCTGGGAGGGTTGCGGACCCGAGGATAATTCTTGGGAATCGGCCCGTAACATCCTTGACAAGGACTTATTACGGCAGTTCCATCTGGACCACCCAAGTAAATCCGGACCGGCTAAGAGGGAGCGTAAGAGGGGAGGTATTGTTATGGTTCTGGCTGCGAGCGCCGCAACCAGACCCTTACCTCCGTGCTTCTGGACCTGTTCCCGCTTCTGGAGCCCTGGTTTGCGGCCTGTTCGGTGGCGTCCCCGCGGGGGTCACGCCGCCGGGAAGCCTCCCATGGACGCCCTGCTTCTAGGCGCGCACGCCACTTGGGCACTTTTCTAGGCCATTTCCCGCCAGTGGTGACTCCGCCCAGTTCCTGATGTCAGACGCCGTGGCCTTGATAAGCCAGTTGCGGACACTCAGTCTTTGCCTTGCAACAGGTTTACCTCCTGGTTCCCTGTTGCTTCGTACCCCAGAGTGAGTTGCCTTGGTACTCGCTCCGTTCCTACTTGCCTGCTACAGTACCTGCTTGGTTCCTGCTTGCCTGCTACAGTTCCTGCCTGGTTCCAGTACCCGAGTCTTGCTACAGTTCCTGCCTGCCTGGTTCCAGTACCCGAGCCCTGCTACAGTTCCTGCCTGGTTCCAGTACCCGAGTCTTGCTACAGTTCCTGTCTACTGTTCTAGTCTGGTTCCAGTTCTCAGTCCTGCTCATCAACCCGCCTAAGTCCCAGCGGCCGGGCCCCTACGGGCTCCTCCTGGGGGGGCTTCGGCTTCCAGGGTGACGCCGCCTAAGTCCCAGCGGCTGGGCTCCTATGGGCTCCTCCCGGGGGAGCACCAGCTTCCAGAGCACCTCTACGTCCTGCCTGAACATCTGCCTCCTGGCCTGCCATATACTAGAGACATTGAACACCTATCCCAGTCTCCTGCAGGTCAACCCAAGGGTCCACTAAATTGAGACTCCATAACACACAGGCAGACCCAAGGCAAATCTAGTTAAAACCAAGTTTAATAAGTTCAAGACTAAAGGGAGAGAAAGGTGAAAACTTAAAAGCTTTACTTATTCTTAGTCTCTGAGCAAACCGGAGATTATTGCAGACCCACTTACACTGCTGAGTAGCTGGAGTCAAACGTTTGAAAATACCGGAATTGCACGGATTTTTGTTTCACATCCCCCACCCTGGAACACAATTGTCATGGTATACAAGCCATTATCCTCCCAACCATCTCCCTCCACAACACACATATACGCCAGCACGTGTGTGAAGCCAGGGAATCTCTAAAAAGTGATGAGTGTTAGTCTAAGCCTTGATCATTCTCTCCTCCCTGCCTTTATCAGCAGAGCGATCCGTTGGTTCCTGATCATAAACACATAAGCCGGTCCTAGTTTCCTGTTTCCCCTTTTGTAGTGTTCTGCGTATTTCTTGATACAAAATTCATTGAAATGTGAGTCAGGAAAACCAAGACCAGCTCACCTGTTCCACACTGTCACCAATTACCCTTGAGGGCTTCTGAGAAATGCCCACTCACTTTTTGCAAAAATACAGTAGCCCTATAACTGATGATTGGTCTGAGTGAACTCACCAAAAATGCCCTGTATCTCCCCTGCTGTTTCTTCAGCTCTGTCTCCAGATTGAAAGCCTCAGTTTTACTTCCTTGTGAGAGGCATTTGCTTATGTCTTTTTTTTTTTAAACAGGGGAAATTCCCAGCATGAATAATTTAAAGCTAATGCCTCAACATGGCAGCAGAAACAGGAAACGATGTGACAGTGACCTACGGGGTTCTCTCTGGACAAGTATTTAGAGGAAAAATGATACTGATGGGTACAGTGATTACAGCTGCACATTGGGGAAAAATGCTAAACCCCAAATTTTCAGCCAAGTGAAAGTGTTGAAGGAGGAGGGGGGCTGTGGGGATCAACAGCACTGCTCATGCTCTGAATTCCAGCCCTGCTGATAGACCTGAAAAGCAGGCAGCAAAGAGTCTCGTTATTCTTATATGCTGGGCTGACTGCTTTGCTTTGGAGCTAGAAGGTTGGGGTGGCTAAGTGGGAAGAACACAGAGAAAGAGAGAGGAGGAGGAAGTGGGAGAGAAGCAGGGGAGGGGAGAGACAGAAGGGATGAGGGAGGAGGGAGTGATGGGAAGGAGAGAGGAGAAAGATGTGAAAGAGGGGGTTGGTAGGATGGGGAAGGGGAGAAAAGGAAGAGGAGGGATGGGAAGAATAGAAATAGGAGGAAGGGGAGAGTGCTGGCAAGAGATGGAAGGGTGAGAATAGAGATGTAAAGGAGCAGGTTGTTAGTACGAAGGGGGAGAGGAGAAAGATGAGAAGGGAAAGTGTGAAGAAGAAAGAGGGGTAGGAGGAAGGCAAGAGGAGGGAGGGAAAGTGGAGGGACAGGTGACAAAGGATTTGGTGGGAGAGCAGAAAAACACAGACTGGGATCAGGAAGAGTAGGGATTCAGGGAATGGGAGGAGAAGAAGAAATGTAATTGTAACGCCTCCTTGACTGCTTACCTCGTGGGGCGTTCCTGGGCTCGGGACCAACCTGGTGGTAGCCCACCTAGGGCAGACTCTGTCAGTCCTTATGTTCTTGGCGCCTGTTGCCTCCACCTGGGGAAGAAGGTGCTAGTGGGTGGGATTTCTCTCCCTTCACCCCAGGAAAACAAATGGGACTATGAACAAGCTGGCAGCATGTACAAATATATACAGGTTTATTAGACTTATACAAGCATATACAGTTCTATATGACTGTGTACATGGCTAATAGGATGTCAAACAGCACACTTATCTACTCGTGGTTAATAATAGAAGGGACCTCTTGCGTTCCCACTTACTCAAGTATTATTATTATCCTCCCCCCTTTATCCCAAGTCTCACCCATGTGAAAAGATGCAACTGGCTGGTGGGTAGTGTTGGCCTGGGGATGTCTGCTGTATCTAAACCGTCTCCTTCCACTCTGCTGAAAGGTCCATGTCAACACTGGCGTCCATGCCCTCCTGGGCGACCCGCCTCTGCCTCCTGATCTGCCTCTGGGGTCCATACCCTCCTGGGGGACTCGACTCCACCTCCCAGTCTGCCACTGGGGCCCATGCCCTCTTGTGGGGCTCGACTCCACCTTCTGGTCTGCCCCTGGGGTCCCCGCCCTCCTGGGGGACCCAATTCCACCTCATGGACTGCCGCTGGGGTCCTCTCACTCAAGGGGGGAGAACCACTCCACCTCCAGGCCTGCTGCTGCCCTTTAGTTCTCCTCCCTCGGTAGGAAGATTTCCCTGGCTTGGGTTTACAGCTCCACTAGGCTCATGGCTGTTTTAGCGTTCACTGGTTCTGGCCCTCTGCTATCTCAGCTTTCAGTGATTTTAGCTCAGCTAAGTTCATGGCCAGTCGTGCTGCTACCCAGCCTTCTCTCAGCTTGGCTTTTGCTTTATCTGTTGTCTGACCCTGTATTGGTCACCTCTCAGCCAAAAGGCCAAGACCCAGGCAGGACCCCAGAGAGAGACCATGTGCATGCCCCTGTATCCTGCCTGGCCATCCCCCTATTGTCTGGGAACTCTGTCTGTTTGCTTCCTCGGACTGTATTCCAGTACATTTCTCTCATAAATCCCTTTCCCAGTCACAGTTCTGTAATTTAGGAGTTTGAATCCTTTTGATTTTTAGTGATATTTCCTACAAATTTACCAACAGAAGTCCAGGGGACTGTGACATACAAATTCCCTACCTGAATATCTGACTAATTTATTCAATGGTCAGTTAAGTACCTTCACACCTTTTCAATTTCATTCTGTGTTTCCTGGGCTGGCGGCTCATTTAACCCAGCTGCATTGTCCTCCCCTTTTTTTTTCTGCTACAGTTCACTTAAATGGTAGCATGCTTAAACCTCTGTCTCTTGTGAGGGGGCGTTTCATAATCATATCTGTTACTTGCCTTTCTTTGAGTCCTGACAAAGCAATCCAGATGCATGGGTTATGCTCATCCACCAGCAGATGGAGGCAGAGATTCTTATACTGACATTATGTCCTCTATAAAATATGGTGTAGCAGGAGTGATGATCTGTATGTAGGCTCTTGCCAAAGCTATGCCTGAATATATTTAAAAGGAAAAACTCCCAGAGAGAATGGAAAAAGAAAAGAGAAAAATAATTTTATATGTGTTTAACCAGAGCTACGAGCAAGATCTCCTCCTCTTCTTTCTCTGGACTCCAGTCCCTTGTCGCCCATAACTTTCCATTTAAATAAACCATTATATAATCTCATTATTATGTATATATTATTTTTTATTTGTTTTTAATCATACTAGATTCCCTAACATAGCATCTGGGTGGGTTCTGGACAAACCTATCTGGACTCTAGGAAAGGAACTTAATATATATGATTAAGTTTCTCTTTCCTTATTATCTTGGTAGACCAGTCCAGATTCTTGGGATGTGTCCAAGCAGTGTCTAACCTGCTAGGACACTGGGGAGAAGCTAGGATGGCCTCTAGGATCCTGGTTGCAAAGACCACAAGAGCAGTGCAAGGGTATTAGGTGCCCTAAGCGAACCTTCTGCCTTGTGCCTGACCCGCTCCGGTCGCGTTGTAGTGATTAAGGGTAGTAAATGTCACATCAGCAAGTTACCCCCATGTTTAATTATTCCCCAACACAAACAGCCCAAAAGACTGGAAACCAAAAGTAGCAATACAAACAAAAATCAAGGTATCCAGAACAATAATATGATTCTTCTACGCCACATATATAGAAGAAATTTGTATATATATGTTGGACTGCTGCCGTTTGGATCTGCAAATCAGTCAGACCCACATTCGGCCAAGTCTCATTAATTTATTTAATATGTTTTATAGTTTTTGTCTTTTTACGAAAAATATTGCCTGGGAAGGCAATATTATTCCCCAAACCATAAAAGTCGGGGCACTTGTTGGTTGCTGTCTGAATCCAATTCCCCTTTTCTTACTGCCGTTGAAGCTGAGAGCAATGATGGAGTTGCATTAACAGTACAAAAGCTTATTTGTTAAGGGTAGCAACTGCCACACCAGCAAGTTACCCCCAGTTATTAGAGATGTGAATCGGAACTGGAATTGGTTCGGATTCCGGTTCCGATTCACATGTGGGTTTTTTCCATCGGGCCCAATCGCGGTTTTATCGGCTGCGCCCGAGCCAATAAACAAAAAACCCACCCCGACCCTTTAAAACTAATCCCTTTGCTTCCCCCATCCTCCCGACCCCCCAAAAAACATTTTACAGGTACCTGGTGGTCCAGTGGGGGTCCTGGGAGCGATCTCCCGCTCTCGGGCCGTCGACTGCCACTAATCAAAATGGCGCCGATGGCCCTTTGCCCTTACCATGTGACAGGGAATCCGTACCATTGTCCGGCCCCTGTCACATGGTAGGAGCACTGGATGGCCCGCGCCATTTTTAAAGATGGCACCGGCCATCCAGTGCTCCCTCCCCACTATAACTAAATGTGAGAGTTAAGTATATGTTATTAGCATATACAAATGCCTGTTCAGTAAGAAATGTCTGTGGAAATTCCAGATGTTTTAGAAAGATTTGGTGTTGAGTTGTTTTACTGAATAATTGTGTTTGCCTAATTATACCTATGTAGGGGTAAGTCGAAAGGAGAAAAAAGGAGGGGGAGTATTAGTTTTTTTTGTTTTTTTTTATTAAAAAAAAGATTTACCAGTGAAACAGCTACCTTTAATAACCCCTTTAAATTGTGAAGGTATGCTATACAAATTTTATTGGATTTTTTGCTTATATATTTTTTCAGCACAACCAGTTAAGGCTATTGATGAAGTAATTTCAACAATTTCTGAGCCATTAAAATATAGTAAGATTACTATACTTTGAGATTTAAATCTACACTTTTTTGTATAACTTTATTTTAGCAGTTTGAATACAGAGAAAAAGAAACAAGAGTCAATACTCCAACTGTAGGCCAACAGCGTACACCCCACCCCATGGAAGAGAGCAGTGTCCATGTTTAAAACAACACAAGACAAAATAACAAAAATATATATTGATGTTAAGCAAGCAAAGAAATATATCATGCCCAGCTGTTAGGAAACTTTAGTGGGTTTCAAACAGGGTGAGTGTTATAATATTTCTAATAGGGGGACCACATTTTATCATATGACGACATTTTGCATTTTAACAGATGGGCAAGCTTCTCCACCTGAGCTATTTCGTGGACCTGGCTCTGCCTGCACCTAAGAGTTGTTAGGGAAGATGGAGACCTTGAGCATGGGAAGGCTCAGTGGCCTTCACAATCTGTTAGGGAGCGCTAGGAGAGTGGTCCCATTTCCGAGGAAATTGCATGCCCTTGGGCCACGGCACAACCCCAGAGGGCTCTCCAAGGCGGTACCGAGGCAGGTGAGACATGTCCGAGCCTGGGCTGAGACCAGGAAGTCAGGCCCCTGCCTACCACAGCCTGAGTGAGACCAACCATGCAAGGTTGGTCTCTGAGTGGTCCTCCGACTATTCCAAGCCCTTTCAGCCCTGCAGCTGGAAACAGCAAAGGTAGCAGGCTGGACTGGAGACAAGGGCAGATGAAGGCTCTGGAACATGAAGACGGTGACAAGAAGCTTGGGACGTGAAGACTCAGACGAGAGGCTTGAGCACGAAGACTCAGAATCAAGGTTCAGGAACAAAGTCTAGTACTGGGTTGAGGCTGTGACGCAGCGAGCCCTACACAGCCCACCACAGGGCGGACCCACGGGACTGGTCACGCACCACGCTTGAGTGCGAAGCAGACTCCAGACGAATATATGGAAGATGAAGCCGAAACATGGTAAAGATTCAGTAGAAGCCTGCACCAAGACGCGCCCTACTCAGCTGCCCATGGCTGGTCACAGACCACGCTGGAACGGATCAGGTTCAGTCAGAGTCTTAGGCATGGACGGAGCAGCCACCAGAACAGCCACGGGCCGAGACAAGATTCGGGACAGGGGACCAAGATGAGACTTGGCTTCAGGCATGAGACAGGGGACCAAGATGAGACTTGACTTCAGGCATGAGACACAGGACCAAGACGAGACTTGGCTTCAAGTGAGGATGACCCTCCGGAGGCTTGTGCTGCAGACGAGAAGACAGGCTCATGCCTCGAGGTGCCGAAACATGACATGGCATACCAGAAGAGATAGCAATGAGGAACCAAGGGTCCAGGAAGCAGAAGCGGAGACAAGGCATCAGGAAGGAACATCAGGGACATCATACAACATCAGGAAGACCACAGAATATCAGGAGAAGATGAGGGATATCCAGAAGAGACCAGGAACATGAAGAACAACAAGGGACCCCATGAAGAACAGGAAATACCAGCAGGAGTGAAGACAGGAAGTCCAAGAAGAGACTAACCTTGCGAAGGCAACTAAGGACTTTAAACTGGGCCCTATATAAGGCTGAAGATCAGGAAACGCCCTGGGAGGAGTCCAGGTGGGGCCAGGAGGCTCGCCCTTTAAATCACTGAAGGAGGCGTGGCCAGCACCTTAGCAAACAGGAAGCAGGAAGTTCAGCACCGTGGAGAGCGGCCATGCTGCCGCTGTGAGTGCAGGAAGAAGCTGAGCCTCTGCGCAGGCCCCGATGATAGCAGCAGCATCCAGGCCGCTGAGAATCAGCTGAGGGCGACCCCTGCTGCATAGGCGAGTCCGGGAACTGCAGTCTCCGGGCCGCGAGGTTGAAGAGGGCATCGGCGGCACTCCCTGCCGCGAGAGGATTGCGGTGAAGGCGGCTCCATGCCGCACAGGAAGCTAATGTCCGCGGGTCCTGTCGCGAAGGTCGACGACGGCTCCGTGCCGCGAAGGTAAGTGCAGGAGTGTAACAAGAGTAAGAGCCAATTTCCACATTAAAGCTATTGTGAATCTCCCAGCATGTAGTAAATGATCCGCAAGCCTCCTTTGAGAGCTGTTGAGGTCATGAGCCCTCCATAACCCCAGTAAGCAGAGCTTGGGCTTCAAGATTAGCTCTTTGCCCAAGATTAGGCGGCATGCTGCCAGAACAGAGCACCAGAAGATTACAATAAAATCACAAGTCCATCAAATGTGGATATAAGAACTGGGATGACCACAACCCCGCCAACCCATCTTTCCTGATGCAGCGGGAAAGAATTTAGTATAAAAAAGAGGGTATCTGCATTTCCGGTGGAGAAGCTTTACCATCATTTCCACACGGCAAACACATAAAGAAATCTTCTGTGCTTTCTCCCAAATTCCCTTCCATTGATGACCCATTAAATTCAACTGGAGATCATTATTCCACTGTTGAGTCAACCTTAAAGGGGGAGTCTGCGCCATCTGTATTTGCAACAAAGCTTTAAAAAAAGAGATATACCCCTGCCAAGTACAGATTCCTGAATAAGAATGCACACTACAGGGTCAGAGTCTGTGGGTTGCCACCGTTTATCTCTAAGACGGACAGTTCAGCTAACAACTGATCATAGAAAACTGCTGAGTCAGCTGCAACCCCATAATCATTTTGGAAATCCTGAAAGGATTGGGGGTGGGTACTGTCCTCTTCCCATAGTTGACCCAAAACTTTTAAGCCAAGCTTCCACCATCGGGCGGCATCACTGCAGAGCATAGTTGTCACTAACTTAAGGTTGCCACGCAAGGGAGTAAGCGCTGAAAGGCCTAAATTTGACCACTTCAATTTGGCCCTCAAGGCTCTCCAAATTTTTAGAGTGCAGGTATTATGAGAACAGGCTCTACTAGCTGTTAAAGCCCCCTTGAACAAGTCTGGTTGCAATAAAAGCATCGGTAGATCTACCGCACCCGCCAGTCTGCGCTCAAGGCCATACCAAGAGACAGTATGATACTTGTGCAGCCACACCATAGTCCCCACCAGTCTACAGGCCTAGTGATAGCTCTGTAAATCAAGGAGGGCCATTCCCCCGGCCGCTTTAGGTCTCCAAAGTACACGCATCTTGATGCGTGCCTGCTTCTGATGCCAAATAAATTTGGAGAGGAGCCCAGAAAGGGTAGAGAAAAAAACCACTTGGTAGATAGCATGGGACATGCTGAAAAAGGTACATTAAACAAGGGAGAATATTAATTTTGAGCACGTTAATTCTACCAACCCATGAAAAAAAAATGAATATCCCAGCTCTGCAGATCCTGTTTAATTCTTATGACAACAGGAGTGTAATTGAGCCTATATAAATCGGCCAATTTATGAGGTATTCAAATCCCCACGTATTTAAAACCTGCCCATGCTTTCTTGAAATTAGAGAAACATCCTGGAATCTCATCTACCCTCAAGGGTCCTATTGGAAAAATTTCAGATTTGGAGAAATTGTTTTTTTTATCCAGAGAATCTACCGTATTCTGATAAGACCTTTAGTAAGTGAGAGCCTGAGTGACCAGGGTTTGTTAAAAAAAAAAAAAGCAACACATCATAAGCATATAGGGATATCAAATGTTTTTTCCCTCAACCGTGAAACTCAAAATTCCGGGATGCATCCTAATCCTAGATGCCAGGACTGATAGCTAGATTGAACAATAATGGAAAGAGGGGACAGCCCTGTCTCGTGCCGCTAGCAATGGGAAAGAAGTCGGAACTGTAGCCATTAGTGAATACTTGAGCATGAAAATGGGCATATTGAATAATGAATATTTACAAGGTGCCTATACTCAACTGGGAGTCCCGCTTTCACTAAAACCCTGGTGAGAAAAGACCATTGAAGACGGTCAAATGCCTTTTCAGCATCAAGAGCAACAACCAAACTTGTGGTGCATTGTTGTTTAGTCAAAGCAATAATGTTAAAAACCCTCCATGTGTTGGCTGTTGAGAGAAGATTTTTAATTTTTAATAAACCCAGTTTGATCGTCACGAACAAGGATTGGCAACACCTTCTCCAGATGCAGCTACAGGATTTTGGCTAAAATCTTCCCGTCGGAGTTCAGTAACGAAATTGGATGGTAGGAGCTCGGGTCTAGACCATCCCTACCAGGTTTGTGAATTAGCACTATAACTGTATCAGACATGTGATGTGGGATGTTAGGATGATCTTTCAGGTAATCAAATGTGTCCTTTATCTTAGAAGCAAATTTGAGTGGAAATTTTTGGAAGAAGTCAATATAAAAGCCGTCTGGACCCGGGCATTTGCCCTTAGGTAGGCCCATAATGGTCGCATATACCTCCCTCACAGCAATGGGTTCTTTTAGTCTGTCAAGTTGCCTTTCAGTGAGCCAAGGGTCTATATTTTGGTACTCTTGGACATCTCAGCTGCCTTTGATAAGATTAACCATCATATCTTACCGCAGCACCTGAATGATATAGGATTAGCTGGGAAAGCACTACAGTGGATTGAATCCTTTCTGAAAAAACTTAAGTTTCGAGTCAAAGTAGACCAAACTTCATAATGACATGACATGGTTGCTGATGTGCCTCAAGGCTCAGCATTATTGGCTTTACTATTTAATGTTTATCTGTGGCCACTCTGTAGCATACTAGCAAATTTAGGTGTAGGCTATAGACTGTACACAGAAGATATTCAGTTTTTTCTTCCATTGATGTCATCTATCCCTGAGGTATTTGATCAAGTGCAACAGTGCCTGACCACAATTAACAATTGGATGTTTGAAAATAAACTTTCTCTCAATGTTGAGAAAACTAACATGATTTCCATCAGTTGATTATCCAAATTTCTTTCATTTTAACAACCTGAATATTAAGATATCTTATGTAGTGAGAAATTGGGAGTGAAACTAAAATCTGATTTATCAATGAACGAGAATATCAGACTAATGGTGACTAGTGCTTTTATTAAGTTAAAAGCACTACAAGGTTTAAAACATTTTCTAAACTTAAATGATTTTTGCAATATAGTCCAGTCATTAGTTATTTCTAAAGTGGACTACTACTTTATATATTGGCACTCCAGCATATATGCTATGCTTTTTACAAGTTGTGCAGAAAGCAAAGGCCAGATTGATGGGTACCTGATTGTATGATCACATCACCCCAATCTTGTGTTTTCTCCATTGGTTGCCCATAAAATGGAGGATATAATTTAAAATTGTTACAATGGTTCATCGTGCGCTAAAAGGTGATACTCCAATGTATGTCAGTTCAGTTCTAAAAATGTATAAACCATCAAGTACACGACGGCCCCTGCGACATAGTGAGGGCGAAGGCGATCGGCACCATTTTGAGTACTGGCATCCGACGGCCGGAGTGCAGGAGGTTGCTCCCGGACCCCTGCTGGACTTTTGGCAAGTCTTGGGGGGTCAGAAGGGTCCCCCAAGACTTGCCAAAAGTCCCTGGTGGTCCAGCTGGGGTTCGGGAGCAACCTCCTGTACTCGGACTGCGGCTGCCAGTAATCAAAATGGTGCCGATAGCCTTTGCCCATACTATGTCACAGGGGCTACCGGTGCCATTGATCAGCCCCTGTCATATGGTAGGAGCACAAGATGGTGCCGATGGCCATGTGACAGGGGCTGACCAATGGTACCGGTAGCCCCTGTGACATAGTAGGTCAAAGGCTATTGGCACCATTTTGAAACCGGCTCCGAGGGTGTGAGTGCAGGGGATGGTTCCCGGAACCCCCGCTGGACCACCAGGGAGTTTTGGTAAGTCTTGGGGTGGGGGGGCAGGAAGGTGGGGGTTTGTTTACATTGCTTTCTTTAGGCGGCCGAATAATTCGGTGAAGATTTGTGTATTTGTGGGGAATCGTGATACGTTTCACTTCCCCACGAATACAACGAATATGGCCACATCCGTTGTGGATTGCCAATACATAGGGACCAAATGCACACCCCTAGTACTTGCCAGGTTCTTGTGACCTGGTTTGGCCTCTGTTGGAAACAGGATGCTGGGCTTGATGGACCCTTGGTCTGACTCAGCATGGCAATTTCTTATGTTCTTATGTAACGGAGAGTGATGAATTTTAAGGTGGAATTCCAGCTCTACCATGTAGGGAAGAAGAACTGAATATCATCTGCTGGGCTGGGCTGCATAGAGAGAGGAATATCGAGTAAGAAAAGGGAAGTGATTATTCCCTTGTACAGGTCCTTGGTGAGGCCTCACCTGGAGTACTGTGTTCAGTTCTGGAGACCGTATCTACAAAAAGACAAAGACAAGATGGAAGCGGTACAGAGAAGGGCGACCAGGAAGGTGGAGGATCTTCATCAGATGACGTACGAGGAGAGATTGAAGAATCTAAATATGTACACCCTGGAGGAAAGGAGGAGCAGAGGTGACATGATACAGACTTTCAGATACTTGAAAGGTTTTAATGATCCAAAAACAACGACAAACCTCTTCCGTAGGAAAATAATCAGCAGAACCAGGGGTCACGATTTGAGGCTCCAGGGAGGAAGATTCAGAACCAATGTCAGGAAGTATTTCTTCACGGAGAGGGTGGTGGATGCCTGGAATGCCCTTCCGGAGGAAGTGGTGAAGACCAGAACTGTGAAAGACTTCAAAGGGGCGTGGGATAAACACTGCGGATCCATAAAGTCAAGAGGCCGCCAATGAAGAGTGGGTGACTCGCCAGAATGATGGCTATTGACACAATACCCATATTAAATAAACATACACATGCTTACTGTGACTCCTACATCGCTCTAAGCTTCAACAGCAAGAGGTAATGGAAAAAAGGATTTGCACTCACAAAGAGGGGAGTAGCTGGCTTGTTATGGCGGTTACTACCCCAAACCAAATATGCCTGATACTTCACTTTCAATGCATATACAGCATAGCTCTCTGCTTCAATGACAGGGGAGAAGAATAACTGATACTTCACACATCCAGCAGAGCTCTCTGCTACAACGGCAAGGGAGAAGAAAAAGGGTTCGCACTCAAAAAGCGGGGAGTAGCTGGCTTGTTACGGCGGTTACTACCCCAAACCAAATGTGCCTGATACTTCACTTTCCATGCATATCCAGCATGGTTCTCTGCTTCATCGGCATGGGAGAAAGACTGATACATCACGCATTTCCAGCATAGCTCTCTGCTTCAACGGCAGGGGAAAAAAACAAAAACAAAAACAAAAACAAAAAACTGATGCTTCACGCATATCCTGCATAGCTTCAACGACAGGGGTGAAGAAAAAAAGGATTCGCAATCACAAAGCGAGGAGTAGCTGGCTTGTTACGGCGGTTACTACCCCAAACCAAATGTGCCTGATACTTCACTTTCAATGCATATCCAGCATGGCTCTCTGCTTCAACGGCAGGGGAGAAGAAAAAAACTGATACTTCACGCATATCCAGCATAGCTCCCGGCTTCAACGGCAGGGGAGAAGATAAACAACCAATAAGGGCTGTATAACATAATCTGGGTAAAAACAAATAAGCATGGGTGTAGCTTGCTTATCGCGGCGGTTACTGCCCCTACTACCCCTAACTAATCAAGCTAGATATTTCACTTGGATGCAGCTCCATCACTGCTCTCTACATTAATGGTGGGGGTGGAAGGGGAATAGAACAAAGAGCTAAGAGAAACAGATAAGAATGAGAGAAAAAATGTGTGAGGCTTGCTGGGCAGACTGGATGGGCCATTCGGTCTTCTTCTGCCGTCATTTCTATGTTTCTATGAGGCTTCTAAAGTGGAGAGTAATTGACATATTGGAAATAGATATATATTGAACAGAACTGCAGAAAGAGTTGACCTTTGAGGTACACCAATATTTAACGGAAATCATGAAGAGGTAACAGAATTGAAATGAATTTGTTGAGTTGGATTTAGCAAGTAGGATTTAAACCAGCCATAAACTATACCAGATTAAATGATTTAGCAAAATCTTTACA
The DNA here is from genome assembly GCF_901001135.1 of Rhinatrema bivittatum. Taxonomy (NCBI): domain Eukaryota; kingdom Metazoa; phylum Chordata; class Amphibia; order Gymnophiona; family Rhinatrematidae; genus Rhinatrema; species Rhinatrema bivittatum. The sequence continues at coordinate 292,415,106 of NC_042617.1, read as the reverse complement.
ACTAACCTTAGGTTTAAACATTACTTTTGTTGTTTTTAAATTTTTGTCTTCGTTAGCGATTTTACTATTCTGAATAGTTCCCCTAGTGCAGTTTCCTGCAGCTTGAATCTTTTTTTATAATAAAAGGTTTCTTTTGCTTTGTTTGAACAATCTCTTTAAGATTTAAAACAGCCTAAATAATGAGATTTATCTAATGTTGTGGTCAGTTTTCTCCATTTTCTTTCAGCTTTTGCTAATCTTAGCTCTTCGTTGTACCATGGGGCACTAGAGTCTCAGCATGGTTTAATTAATTTTAATGGAGCAATTTGATCAATTGTACTTTGAAGTGAATTATTCCAATGGTTAACCAAATCTGTTGGATCATTAAATGATGATTCCAACAGACTAGGTATCCATTGTTCATTTAATTTTTTGCTATCAATGTTGTGGAGCGCTCGGAGAGCGGTCCCGCTTACCAGGAGATGTGTGTTCTTGGACCACGGCTCGACCCCTGAGGAACTCTGAAGAGATGGCGAGGCATGCCCGAGTATGGACTGGACAGGAGCGAAGCTGAACTGAAGACAGATGACTGGAGATACTGACCCTCCTCCGGACCTGCACGCTTCGGAAGACCAGCAACGCAATGGTAGTCTTATGAACAGTCCTCCGACCATTCTAAGCCCTTTTGGACCTGCCGCCGGGTATGGCAAGAAGCGGCAGGCTGGATGGAGGCCAGGGCAGTGAAGAGCGGAACATGGAGATACAGACGAAGACTCAGGAAAAAGGTACTTGGATGCACAGACGAAGGCTCAGGAATGAGGTACTTGGATGCACAGATGAAGACTAGGAAACACGTATAAGGCATTCAGAAGACTCAGGAACGAGGTACAAGGCATTCAGAAGACTCAGGCAAGTACTGGGTGGAGACTGCGATGCAGCGTGCCCTACACAGTCCACCCGCGGGACTGGTCGCGGACCACGACATGGCACGCCAGGAAGGGTGGCAACGAGGAACCAGGGGTGCAGGATAACTGGTCAGGATCACAGACATCAGGATCAGGAGAAACAACAACTGGACTGGATCACGGTCATCAGGTATGGAGAACAAACATCTGGACTGGAACATAGAGTACTGGATCAGGAGACAGACCTTAGACTTGGATCACGAACATCAGGCAGACATCTGGACTGGAACATGGACATCAGGACAAGACGAGGAGCTCCAACAAAGAACAGGAAACGCAGGACCTTGAAGAAGTGCTAGAACAGGGACGACTGCTGGAGCGAAGGACAGCAGGATCCCAGGAGTGACCAACTCCTTGTGAAGACCAAGCTGGAATGGACGCTGAGCCCTTTTGTAGGGCTGAAGAGGACATCGCCCAGGGAGGGGTCAGCAGGGGGGCACACCTGGCTGGCCCTTGAAGAGCAGGAGAGAGGTATGTGCCCGCGCCTAAGGAAGCTGGAAGAGAGAGCAGGGTCGTTGGTGGCGTCCCTGCCACGTGGAAGGGCCGAAGGAAGCAAGGCAGGCTGCTGGAGCGGCTCCCTGCCGGGCAAGGACCCGGGCTGCAACAGGCACCGGCAGGGATGGCCTCCCTGCCGGCTGAGGACCCCGGGAGAGGCTGCAGTGCGTCAGAGAGGGCAGGATCGGCAACGGAGGTCCCAGCCGCGAGGGAGAGATGGCGGCGGGTCGGCCCTGCCGCGCAGGGCAAGAAAGAACACAGCCTCTGTACCGCGGAGGACGGCGTTGGCGGCGGACTGCTGCGCCGAAACAGCTGGAGATCCGCGAGGCACATCAGTGGCCTGACTGGCCACAAAGGTAGGGAGCCTGCCCACGCTCCTCGCGGGCAGGACTGCAACAATCAATGTGATCTCTAGCTAAATAAGCATTTCGCATTTTATCCTCATTATTCACTCTCTCTTAGAAATATGTTTGCAAACGTAGCAAAAAATGATCCAACCATACTGTTTTCTTAACTTCAACCTAAGAGTTACCAAACATTTTGAAAAAACTATTTATAAAGATAATATCGAATGTATGCCCTTTCTCATGCGTAGGCTCTGCAATTATTTGTGTAAAACCTAAAGCTAACTTAGCAGATAAAAAATCTTCACCAGATGTTGACATTGGTGTTTCGTCAATGTGAATATTAAAATCCCCTAAAGCCAGAATGGTGTTTACATTTATCTCAGATGTCATGAGAGTTTCAATTATAGGCAAAAATTTAGTAAGAGGTGTCCCAGTGAAATATAGCATAGACTTATATTCCAATTCTTACCAGTAGCTAACAATGTTTTGTAAGAATGATTCATTTCTAAATTAACTGCTTGTAATTGTAAAGAATTTTAAGTGCAATCAACAAACCCCCTCCTCTTCTATTCTTCGACCAAGGTAGTGATATTAATTGGTACTGTAGTGGACACAATTGATTTAAACAAATCTGATCATGCTCATATAGCCAGGTTTCTGTTATACAAAAGATATCAGAGTTATGTTCCACAAACAAATAAAAAATCACTGCTATTTTTCCTTTTACAGATCTAGCATTAAGCAATAAAATCTTTCCACGATTAATCTCAGTTTTGTCTTCCTTGGGAGATATATGTATCGATAATAAATTGTTATATACTCTAGATCTATTCTTATGTTTATGAGGTAAAGTACCATAATATCCTCTTCCCAACAATACTGAGATGGGATTAACATCAGTCTGAAAATACATTTTAACAAAAAATAATTTAAACCAGAAAGTATACTCACATCTGGCAACCAAATGGTTATGAGTAATGAAGACAATATTTTTTTAGTAGGAAAAAGTAATTCATTAGACTGAAAATACACTGGGAACCTAAGCAAATGCGTATTTGAAACTGCACAAGCGTGGACGAAGTGTTGCCAAAGGGACCTGCTCCTTTGTTTGCGTTCCTTCATGTGCGCGAACAAAACATGCGAGCTACAGTGCATCGCGCTGTTTGTGACCCCCGACTCATCACACCCATCACCAGCAACGTCACCGAAAGAGGCAGGAGCAGATGTAGTCTGCTGTTGGGTAAGAAAGATGGAGGTCAAGTGGACCAAAATGTTCCAGCCACAAAGGACAACCCTTCAGGACCCGAAAGATGACAACAGAGTCCGGTATTCCTTTTCCAGAGGCGGTATGTGCGCCATTTGTGACCCCCCTGACTCTTCATTCCTGTCACTGGCTACGTCACTGGAAGAGGCAGGAGCAGATGGAGTCCGCTGTCGAGGAAGTCAGATGGAAGTAAGCAGGCCAAGATGTTCCAGCCACAAAGGGCAGATCTTCAGTACCCAAAAGATGACAATGAGATCTGGCTTTCTCTTTACAGAAGCAGATGGTAAGTGTGCTGTTTGTGACCCCCCCAACTCTTCAGTCCCGTGATTAGCAACATCACCAGAAGAGGCGGGAGCAGATGGAGTCTGCTGTTGGGGAATTCAATTGGCCCAAGATGTTCCAGCCACAAAGGTCAGCCCTTCCGGACCCAAACGATGACAACGGGGTATTTTGCAGAGGCAGATGGTATGCTCCTTGGTTCCATAAGAATTTGGTATTGTGTTGTAAGCAGATAAGGAAGGAGGAGCGTATCTGGAGGAAGTTTAAAACTGAAATTATGAAGTCCTGCTATGTTGTGGCTTTTCTAAAATATTAATTACGTAGAAATTCAACAAAGAAACTGTATTATACTACCGTTATATCATGAGGGCTGGAGTCAGGAAATATCCTCTTAGGAGCAGGGCAGGACTACAGGACATGAGCTGGATCTGTCTTCTGCCTAGCCAGCCCTCTCCCCTGCAGCTTGGGCCCTTGGGTTTGAGGGGCCTGGAGAACTTGGGTATTCTGGTTGAACATCAAGACTGAAAGCTGCTCTTCTGTCTAGCCAGCACCCCTTCTCCACAGGTTGAGCCCTTGGGCTCTGGAGGCCAGTAAGGATAAGCTGGTCAGGGCAAGGCAGACACAGGCTGGAGGCAGATACAGACTGGAATAGGCAATTAGGTGAATTTTAAAAGCACAACATGCACCGAAGCTGAGAGATACATGTCGCTTGGGCCAGTGCGCTCCGCACAAATTTAAAAAAGCGCACAAGTATCTGCGCATCTCCCGGTGTGTGCACAAATCAAAAAGCTAAAAAAGGGGAAGGCCATGGGCATGTTCTGTGTGAAGCATGGGTGCGACATGGGCGTTCCAGGACGTAAACTTGAAATGTGCACAAAAGTAATTTATGTGCACAAGCATGCTCCAGGATCCCCTATCGCGTAACTTACTTCTGCTAGAGATGGCATGTAAGGATAAAAATTTTTAAAAAACTAGATGAGTGAGCAGGGTTTTAAGGGTCATGGTAAAAGGGAGGCTAATTAACAAGGGGGGTTAGGAAGTCCGATCCATTACCTGGGTGAACTGGGAACAAACTGGGAGAAAGGGCTATTGCGTCGGCACACGTTGTTTTTAAAATACCCCCCACTTATGCAGTAAAGCTGGCATTTGCATACATCCATATAAAATTGTGCACATATATGCGAACATACAGCCGATTTTATTACATGCATGCATATATGTGCGAATGTTATAAAATGGCCACAACCATTGGTGCGAGCCGGCATATGCACATACATGTACCCCACACAGCTGTTTAAAAGTTACTGTCAATGAGTTGAAGACTGGCTAAAAGAATAGGCGGCTACAAGTAGCTGTGGAGTGGATGCTGGGACAGTATACTGTAACTGTATACTGTAACTGTATACTGTATACTGGACTGTATACTGTAACAGACAAGGAGATGTTGACAGTATACTGGAACAGGCAAGGGACTGGATACTGGATGTTGGGGCAGGCTGAGGACTGGAATCTGAGCAGGGACTGGGCTGGATACAAATAAAGGCTTGGGCAAGGCAAAGTAGGGAAATGATACTGAGGACTAGACTGGGCAGGGCATGACAAGATCAGGCAAGGACAGGACTTAAGGCAGACAGGGGTAACAGAGAACATAGAAGTCCGAAGGCAACGAGGCTGGAGGCCCGTAGGCCACTAGGCTATAGGCCCTAAGGCCCTAGGAATAAAGAGCAGGCCCAAAGGCCACATTGAAAGGTAAGGCCTAGGGTAGACCACAGAGCAAGGCACAAAGAGCAAGAAGGCCTGGAGGCCACAAGGGAGGGCAAGGAGCAAGAAAGTCCAAAGGCCACAATGCAAAGAGCAAGAAGGCCCATAGGCCACAAGGCATAGAGCAAGGGAAGAAAAGCCAGGTCAGAGAGCCAAGAGTGACTCCATGAAACGGCGTCTAGGCTCTGGCAAGACAGGGGTAAATGGGGCTGGGGATAGAGCTTGGCAAGGTTGCAAGGTGGAGCTTGGCAAGGCTGGAGGTAAAGCCCGCTGAGGGCCCCTGTTGGAGAGGAGGCTGAACCACAGGCTATGTCAGGTGGCCAGTGAATAGATGGCTCAGATAGCTCAGAACAGAGCTCACTGGAGGCCTCTGTTGTTGGGGAGGTGTCACAGAAGGCTGGATCAGGGCACGGTGAAGCTACATGGTAGGTGAAACCGTGACACATTATTAATAATTCACTGAACAAACCCTTAGAATTAATTTGTATATCACTTAGAGCTTTTTTGCATAAGCAATTCATGAAATCTTTGATAAACGTAAAGATAAAGAATTGTTTTCTTTAGTTAAGGGTATGATTACAAAATCAAATATTATATGTGATAAAGGTCTAAATGCTGAAGAACTTGTAAATCATATTCAAGAAAAGATTTGGAATGTGCAATTTTCTAACTCTGACTTATTGAATGGTGAGACCTTTATTTCAGTTCATAAGATCAGTCCCACTAAGTGGGTAGATTTTACATTATTGACTGTTAATAGTCTATCAGATTTATTTGTTAAAATTAAATCTATTACTTGTAATCTGGCTCCAAGTCCCTCTTGGATTTTAAAAAAATCTAGTTGTGCTATTAGGGGGAACATTAACAGACATTGTAAACCATTCCTTAAAGGAAGAGTTGTGCTAAGGGCTCAGAAACAGGCAATAGCAAAGTCAACTTTGAAAGATCAGGCAGTATCTCCCTCGCTCTTGATGAATTATCACCCAATCTCAAACCTCAGGGGTCGATTTTCAAAGGGTTACATGCATAACCCCCGAAAACCTACCCCTGCGCGTGCCGAGCCTATTTTGCTTAGGCTTGGTGGCGAGCGCAAGACCCGGGGTGCACGTATGTCCCGGGGCTTTCCAAAATGGGCGGTCTGGGGGCAGGGCCGGAGGCATGGTGGCGGTCTGGGGGTGGTCCCGAGTGCTCCGGCACAGCAGCCTGTGCTGGGGCATGGCGCAAGTTACGCCTCGGGCAGGCGTAACTCCTCGAAAAAAGGTGGGGGGGGGGGGGATTTAGTTAGGGCTGGGGGGGTGGGTTAGATAGGGGAAAGGGTGGGGGGGAATCGAAAAAAAAGTTCCCTCCAAGGCCGCTCCGATTTCGGAGTGGCCTTGGAGGGAACAGCGAAAGCCATTGGGGCTCCCTTTGGGCTCCCTTTGGGCTCGGGGCGTGCAAGGTGCACAAGTGTGCACCCCCTTGTGTGTGCCGACCCTGGATTTTATAACATGTGCGCGGTAGCACATGCATGTTATAAAATCGGGTGTACATTTGTGCGCGCCAGGTAGTGCGCACAAATGTACCCCGCGCGTGTAACATTTAAAATCTGGCTCTTAGCTTTTTAAGTAAGGTTTTAGAAAAATGGGTTCTGATCCAATTAGATAAGTATTTGGAAGATCACAAATTGCTAGATTAAGAAACATATGGATTTAGATTTAATCATGGGACTGAGACATTGTTGCTGTCATTGCTGGATGACTTGTACCATGATGTAGAGTATAAGAGGTCTGGGATTTTGATACAGCTAGACATATCTGCAGCTTCTTACACTATTTCTTATGTCAAACTCATTTCTGTTTTGCAACATCTTGGGATGGGGACATTGTGTTAAGATAATTTCGGTCATTTCTTCAGGAAAAAGAACAAGTTCAGTACAAGGGGACTTCTTTGGCTTGGTGTGTGTGCCCCAGGGATCGGCATTATCTGCCATTCTATTTAATGTGTTTATGCAACCATTGGGAAGTTTGCTAGCCTCCCTGGGGGTGCTTTATCGTATATAAGCCAGTGATTTACAATTTTATGTACCTACTACCAAGGCAGGGGAATTTCCAATTGATGAACCAAAACCCGTGCACTCTCCATTGCTGGCCCCACAATTTGGAATACCATGCCCTCCCTCTTACACCAGGAGATATGCCCGAAGAAATTCAAGCAAAACCTAAAGACCTGGCTCTTCAAACAGGCCTATAATTGATCCACCCTGTCTCACTAAATTGCTTCTATAACCTCTTTATCCCTCTGTCACACCTACTACTAGAGATTCTTCCCAAATTCATATCCTATTCCCTCTTGTATTGTTCCCTTCCTCCTGTTCTTATCGCACATTTTTACACTTGATAAAGTACAATCTCTTAATTACTACCATGTTATCTTAAAGATATCAGTCGATTTCTTCCAATGCTGTTATAGTATAGCATAATCTTTGGTTTACCCTACTGTTCTTCATGTCATCCCTCCTGCTATTCTTTAGCATAACTAAACTGTTTATTATTTAATAAGCTGTTCCTATTCAGTTCCGAGTTTGATGTAAAGCCTGTTGCTAATTTTACAGTTCCATGTAAACCGATGTGATGTCCCCCTACTAATGTCGGTATATAAAAATTTTCAAATAAATAAATGAATATGGTCAGATCATGAATGATATTAAAAAGTAGATGGCCAATAGTATTCTGTGTCTAATCTTTAATAAAACCACAGGGGTAGATTTTAAAAAGGTGCATGTGTGTCCATGTGTGCGCGGTTCCCGGCACATGCACATGGATGTGATCATTTTATAACATGCATGCGTGTATAAAATGCGATGTCCGCGTGCACGTTATAAAATGTGATGTCTGCGCGCATGTGCAGGCGGCCCAAGACTCGCACACGCGGGGGTGGGGGTGGGAATTTTACAACCTACGTGCAGCGACCGGCCAGTTCCCAGCTACCTCCCAGTCCGCTCCAGTTATGCAGTGGGCTAGGAGGGAGCTTCCCTAACCCTGACCCTATCCTTCCTCCCTCTTCCCCTCTCCTCCCTGACCCCTAACCTAACCCTATCTAGCCCCAAATTTTTTTATTTTAATATTTACTGCTCCAGCGAAGGAAGTATCTTCCGCACGCTGGCCAACTGCCGGCACGCGTTTCCCCGGGACAGCGTCTAATGGTACTGTCCCAGACCACCTCTCCCTGCCCAGATCACGCCCACCCCCGGCCCGCCCCTTTTCCTTGGCCTGGCACTTCTGCGTGTAGCGGAGGTTACGCGGGTGGCCGGGCCCTTTCCAAAATGGCCATGGCGCATGCAGGGCTCGGCCACATGCATAACCTCCTGTTTTTACGCGCGCACAGGGCTATTAAAATTTGGGTGACCATGCTTTGGTTAAGGAAAATGCCCCTTCCTTTGATCCATACTGGAATTACACAGGATGTTTTGATGGTGGATCTGAAATCAGAAGCATGGAATTTGGACGTTTGGCTTGACTTTGAGCTTTCCCTTAAGTCTCAGGTAAGAAGAGTAGCTAAAATGGTATTTTTTGTTATGTTTACTAGGTGCTTTTTCCCTGCAGTTCTTTCCTTAGGATTTTGGAATGGTATTCCAGGCGATTGAGCTTAGCAATCAGAAGTATTGTAATTCCTTGTACTTGGGTGTATCTAAGTATTTAATAAAAGTGCTATAATTAGCCCAGAATGCAGCAGTTGAGAGTTATTTTTGGTTTGTGCTGGGGAACAAGTACTTCATCTTGTATGAAAGTTGTATTGGCTGCCAATACATCAGAAAATAGCATTTAAATTACTCATTCTGGTACATAAATCGGTATATTTAGAGAATTTTTGCCCATCAGACAGAATGCATAATATTGTCCCGCACAAGCTTTGAGGTCAGAAGCTCCTCCAAGTTCCTCCACATTGTCTTTCATTTAAATAAGACTAGAGAACAAGGCTTTTCTGCAGCAGCACTGGTCTTATAGAACTTGCTACCAGTGGAGTTGCGAAATGAACCAGATCTTATGAATTTCAGGGAAAAGGTTAAGGCAGTATTATGTCAGTGAGCATTTTTTAAATAAATGAAAATAAAATAAAGCAGCAGTAATTTAGGAGCAGTTTTGTGTTCGTAAAACGTGTTAGTTTTGTTTTTAATTCAATTTTAATTATGTTTTTTATTATAAATGTTCTGTACTCCCGTATTGAACAATGTGAAAATAGTGGAAAATAAGATAGAGTAAATAAATAAAATAAATAAAGAGTGAAACTTTGGTTGTTAGATTTTGTTTAATTGGGCTTTTAAGTAATGGTGTGTTTGGCCCTATGAAATGTGAGCAGCTGTTTTAATTAACCTTTACATGTAGACATATATGCAGGATGTGTCTTATCCTACAAAAGGTTTTTGGTTTTATGATATGTTATTTTATTTTATTATTGAAACATTTATTTATTTATGATGTTTTGTGGACTTTTAAAATTTTTTATTTATGTACATTTCAAAAACAATTCAAGAAATCACTTGAATGGTAAACATAAAGAGACTAATGAAATCATACCTAAACAGAAATTTCTAAAGAAATAAAGAAGAAAAGTCTCTTGTATTTAAATCCTCGATAGAAAGATCCAATCCCACAACCTCAGGAAACTTTAGAACAGAGAAGAAATAGTCTGGTGAAGATGAGGACCATACATTATGAACGGAATCCTGAAGGCTGCTAACAACTTAGGCAATAGGGGAAGAGCTTACAACAGGTGGAAACTTATCACACAAGAAAGAGGAAAGTTGTGAAGGCAAAAAAAAAAAAATGAGGCACTCTGATACTTAACAACACATTTACAGGGAAACTTAAGGAAAAAAGATGCCCCCGTTTCTAATACTCTAGGCTTTAGTAGTAAAAACTGCTTCCTCTTTCTTTGAGTCTGTCTGGCCAAGTTGGGGAAGACGTGCACTTTCAAATCAGGAAGGTTCTCTAAACCAGTGGTTCTCAACATTTCTTTCAGCCGGGACACACCTGACAGATGGTTCTCACATGTGTGTCACACTGAACATGTGACCGTCACGGGGCAAAATGTAAATATACTTTCTGCATCCTCAAGAACCCCCTCGACCCCCAAAAATGGGTGCAGAGCAGAACTAGGGCATTACCCGTACAGCTCACCATACAAAAAAAGATATTCTGGATCTGATGACATCCCAGTAAAAGCAAAACAAACTCTCTTTACTGGCAGGCACAATATTCCTCCTTTTGAAAATACAGTAATTTACCACTACAAATATTTAACCAGGCCCTGAACACTAATGCACCTCCTATTAGGAAAACAGAGCAAGCCAAGCTGCTAAAGATAGATACCCACTTAGAAATAATTGTAAAACTATACTAATAAGTGTTACAAAACAGCTGAACAACAGAATAACATCCAACAATTAAAAACTCATAAAAATTATTTAAAATTGTCCAAATATCAATAAAGTATTTCAAAACAGCAGACATCACATAATACCCAATAATTAAAATGGCAGTCAATCAAGAAAATAAACTTAAAATGCTGCCTTTACTTACCCTCTCCAGCAACTCTCCTACTCCTTTCCCTTGCAGGCCAATAGCACTCACCAGAAGCAGCAGAGGCTGCTGAAGCTCTGTCCTCACAGTCCTCTCCTTAGGGCCCACAACCAGTCACAGCCAGTCTCTGTCTCACACAGACCAGTAACCTCCCTGACTAGTATCTCTTCCTCACACAGACACCAGTCACCTCCCTGACCAGTCTCTGTCTCTCACACACACACATCACCTCCCTGACCAGTCTCTGTCTCTCTCACACACACACACACACACACCATTCACCTCCCTGACCAGTCTCTGTCTTTCACACACACACACACACACACACACACACCAGTCACCTCCCTGAGCAGTCTCTGTCTCTCACACACACACATCACCTCCCTGACCAGTCTCTGTCTCTCTCTCACACACACACACACACACCAGTCACCTCCCTGACCAGTCTCTGTCTTTCACACACTCACACACCAGTCACCTCCCTGGTCAGTCTCTGTCGCTCTCACACACACACCTCGCTGACCAGTCTCTGTCTCTTACACACACACACACACACACACCAGTCACCTCACTGACTAGTCTCTGTCTCTCTCACACACACACACACACCAGTCAGCTCACTGACCAGTCTTTGTCTCTCTCACACAGACACCAGTCACCTTGGTGACCATTCTCTGTCTCTCTATCTCACACACACACACACACACACACCCCAGTCACCTCCCTGACCAGTCTCTCTCAATCACACCCATGCTCTGTCACTTACATACAAGCTCACACATACTCTGTCACTTACAACCACACACACACAGCCACTCATGCACCCATTGTACCACACACACAAGCTCTCCCTCATGCACCCATTCTACCACACACACACACACAAATCTGCAACTCACCACCAAGGCTCCCATTCTACCACACACACACAAATCTGCCACTCATGCACCCAGACATGCATTCTAACACACACACACACAAAAAGCTCTCACTCATGCACCCATTCTACCACATACACAAAGCTCTCACTCATGCACCCAGGCACCCATTCTACCACACACACACAAGCTCACATGGAGCCTCTTCTCATTGTTTGGCCCAATAAGCCTGGCCTCCATTTCCCAGCTGCCTCTGGTCTGACCTCCAGCGGCATGCAACGTCTCTCCAGCTGTCTCTGCGGTGCGCAGGGTCTCTCTGCTCTTCGGTCCCGCGGGCCTGGCCTCCGGCGGCGGTGCACAGGTCTCCACTCTTCAGCCGCCGGCAGCGGCGCACAGCATCTCACCATTCTTCGGCCCTGCCAGCAGCAGGGCACAGGTCTCTTCATTCTTTGGCCCCGCCGGCGGCGTTGCACAGGCCTCTCCACTCTTCAGCCGCCAGAGGCAGTGCGCAGGTCTTTCCACTCTTCAGCCGCCGGCAGCGGTGCGTAGTATCTCTCCATTCTTTGGCCCCGCCGGTGGCGGTGCACAGGTCTCTCCACTCTTCAGCTGCCGGCAGCAGCAAACAGGTCTCTCCATTCTTCAGCCCCGCCGGTGGCGGTGCACAGGTCTCTCTACTCTTCAGCCCTGCCGGCCTGGCCTCCAGCGGTGGCTCGCGTCTCTCCATTCTTCAGCCCCGCCCCTAGGGAGAAGGGAGCGGGGCAGTGGAACACCTGGAGCCGCGACACACTGGTGTATCGCAACGCACTGGTTGAGAACCACTGCTCTAAACGATGGCGAAAAACATTTTGAGAATCCATTCTCTATCAGACTCAAGAAGAAAAGAAACAATAAGGGGCAGATTTTAAAATCTGCACATACGGAGTACATTTGTGCGCGTTACCTGGCGCGCACAAATGTATACCCGATTTTATAACATGCGTGCGCTGCCGCGCGCATGTTATAAAATCCGGGGTCGGCACGCACAAGGGGGTGCACACATGTGCACCTTGCACGCGCCGAGCCCAAGGGGAGCCCCGATGGCTTTCCCCGTTCCCTCCGAGGATGCTCTGAAATCAGAGCAGCCTCAGAGGGAACTTTTCTTCCGCTCCCCCCCCCACCTTCCCCTCCCTTCCCTTAACTAACTCACCCCCCCAGCCCTACCTAAATCCCCCCCCCCACCTTGTTTTACTTATTTATGTCTGCCTCTGGGCTTGTGCGCGCTGCCGAGCCCATGCAAAATAGGCTCGGCGCGCGCAGGAGCAGGTTGTCGGGGTTACGCGTGTAACCCTTTTAGCAGGAGTGACCAAATCCCTTTGTGTAGTTTTCAGAATATTTGTAACATCTAATTGAGATTCAAAGGTGGTAAGAGTCTGGACACCACGTTGATCTTCACTACCTTATTTATTTATTTTTTTAATTTTTAATTTTCCAAGATTATATATTATTCACAAGAATACATCCTTGTACAGAAATGTTAGTGCATAACAAGAATTATACCAAACATAAGAAAGCATTCCTTATACATTTTTGCAATACCTGTACCAAAATTATAGGTAATATAGGGGGCAGAAAATAGAAGCATCAAGAAAGGAAACATATAATTATAGGAATGGTTACGTCAAGTAGTGCCCAATTTATATCTATGCCGAACCACTGGTGGAACCTACACGGGTACGCACAGAAAGAAAAGCTTTAAGCTGATCAGGCTTGAAGAAAACATAGTTTGTATTTAAATGTCTTATACAGCATTTACATGGGTATCTCAAGTTAAATCTAGCTCCTAATTGGAGTGTCTCGGCACGCATAGTAAGAAAACTTTTTCTGCGTAATTGCGTTGACTTAATTACATCTGGATAGATCCAAATCTGGTGACCATAGAAAGGAAATTGACGATTTCTGAAGAAAAATTTCAAGACATTGTTTCGGTCAGACAAAAATGCAAATGAGACCAAAAGTAGTCTTCTTTGATTGATTTCCATTTCTTGTGACATTTCTGATATTTGTGAGATATCCAACATCGATGTTTGTCTGCCCTAACATATGCTGTAGGCAAGAGGAGGCCTCTGCAGAAGCAATTCCCAATAAAGTTATGGTCAGTAGTTTTCTTAATTAAAAATATAAGAATTGGGAATGTGATGGTAGCATATAGATTGCAGAAAGATCAACAAAGGTTTGAAATGTGTGCCCCTCCAATAATTGACACAAATCGGAGGCCTGAGCATCACCAGGAATATGCATCAAGTGATAAAGTAGAGGGAGAGAAGCAGGGATTTTTCCACAAAGGGATAATTACAGGTAATTGTCCAGGTATCATCTTCAAGAGTTAACAAAGATGGTGCCAAACCTTTAAAGTATGAGCAATAATTGAAGGCGATCTAAGAATTCCTCTGAACCCTGAATTCTCAGCAGGAGAGACCATGAGTGTTGGTAGGCTATACCCCAAAGCCTCCTCCTTCTTCTCCATACAGTGTCATGATAAATTATTTCAAACCTGTGGGATTTCCAGCCAGTATCTCAAGCAATACAGGTGAGCTACAAAATAATACAACTGAAAATTGGGAAGACCCATATCGCCATAATTCTTTATCTTCCACAGAGCAGAACATTTTATTCTTGGAGGTTTATTATACCAAATCCAGAACAGAAACTATTCAATCGTGTAAAGACAGATTGAGGAATAGTATATGGCAATTGTTGAACAGGTAAAGAATAACAAAAAAGAGAGACCACCAGATATGCTCGCCACGCAAGACAGAAATAAATATCCGGTATCAACATTTAATTGAAAATGTGTCCTTAGGTGAATTGCAAACCAATAGTCCATATGTAAGAGATATGCAAATGGTATGGAATATTTAAAATGGAGGAAAAAGACTTCAGATGTCAATTCACAAGCCACCGCTTTATGAATTAGGCAAAGGGCAAAATCATTAGTCATAAAAAACCTCCAATTCAAACAGCAGCACAACCCTTGTGCCATTCTTTTGGATTGTTAGACACTTTGCTGTCACGATCAAATTTATTTATATGAATGACAAAGACCATTCCCTGAGGCAGCCTGTTTGGGTGAAATGCCAGGCATTGGGATATCTGCCTTGTTAACTGCAATTTTTTTCACAAGCTAAATTCACTTGAATTATAAACAGAGTATTGAGAAGTTTATGGGCATTTTATCCAGTATTGAGTATGAAGAGCTTTTATAAATGCACAGCAGTCTTGAGCAATGCCATAGCAGCCATCTGCAGTTTGAATGTAAAATTAAAAATAAATGCATAGTGGTTTTGAGTAATGTTATAGCACCCATCTGCAGTTTGAATGTAAATTTAAAAATTAAAAATAAATGCATAATGGTTTTGAGTAATGTTATAGCACCCATCTGCAGTTTGAATGAAACTTTAAAAATTGAAAAAATAGATAAACATGAAAATATGAAATATTAAAGATAATAAAATCATAAGAAAATAAAAATTAATTTATGGACTGGCACAAAGAGTTGTGCTGCTGTTTGAACTGGAGTTTTTTTTTATGACTAATGATTTTGCCCTTTGCCTATTTCACAAAGCGGTGGCTAGTGAATTGGCATCTGAAGTCTTTTTCCTCCATTTTAAATATTCCATACCATTTGCATGTCTCTTACATATGGACAATTGTTTATTGATTTGCAGTTCATCTGAGGGCACATCTGCAATTAAGTATTAATGGTCCGATTTGAAATGGCCTGCGCGCGTAAAAAACGGGTTATGCACGTGGCCAGGCCTTGCGCACACAACATGCATTTTGAAAGGGGCCCGGCCCCATGCGTAACCCCTGTTATGTGCACAAGAGCCGGGCCTCGGCAAAGGGGCAGGGAGGGGGGCGGGGAGGGGCGGTCCAGGGGATGGGGCTGGAGGCGGCTGGTAATGCGGCCATTTGCTGTGATGCCGGCATGCGCAACTTTGCGCAACCTTTGGAGGAGCAAAAGGTAAATTTTAAAAAATAGGGGTAACTAGGATAGGGATAGAGGGTGGGTAGGAGAAGGGAAGGAGAAGGGAGATTAGGGTAGGGGAGCCCTGATCTTGTCGCCATGTGAACTAGCTAAATTCTACCCTCCTTGCGCGCGCTGCCCGGGATTTTATAACATGCACACGCCAGCGTGCTCATGTTATAAAAGCACGCATCCATGTGTGCACATGGACGCGCGCGCATATTTTTTTAAAATCTACCCCTAAATGTTGATACCAGATATTTTGTTTGAAGAGATAAAGAAGCCAAGGCAAGATAGTCATTTTTAAAAAAAACAATCCTACCCGCCTAGGAAACTGGAACCTGAGACTACTCACATAAATCCTTCTCAGTTTGGTTCAATAAGAAAGAAAAATTAGGCTGAAAGAGTTTCTTCAAAATTGGGACCACCTTAATCCCCAAATATGAAACCCAGACTTAGCAATCTTGAATCTGGCCAACACACGAAGAATCTGCACAAATGGACCAACCAGAAAAATTTCCGATTTATACAAATTGATAGTGCAACCTGATCTAGTATCATATTCTTGCACAGCTTGCAAGGAGGCAGGGGCAGAGCTAGCAACCTCCATAAGATAAGATAAGATTTATCTGCATATAAAGAGATTTTACAACATCTCTCAGAGAGGGTAAACCTCCAAATAATGTCATTCTCTCAAATTTGCTGCGTTAGGAGCTCCAATGTTACAAGACCACAAAGAGAAAAAGCCAAGAAAGTGTATCAAAGGCCTTTCTGCATCAAGGGAGTTTACCAGGCCAGGGACACTCCGTACGCAAGCCAGATGAATAATAGTGAACAGAGGCAAGTATTGGATGTAGAAAAGCCCTTAATGAAGCCCACCTGAATCAAGGCAGGCACAAAATTCTCTAAACACATTTGCAGAATTTTTGCCAACAATTTCATGTCTGCATTAATATGGGAAATAGTTCAGTAAGAGCCATAATCAAGTGGGTCTTTGTCAGGTTTATGAATGACTGAAATAACCATTAAAAGCAGAAGAACTTTGTAAACAATTGAAAAAGGTTCAACAAAATAGGACCCAATTTCTCAGAAAAAGTCTTATAAAATTCATATAACCATCCAGTCCAGGGGTCTTCCCAGAGAGTAGGGCCACAAAAGCTTGTGAAAAGTTTTAATTGAGTAACTGGACTAGAATGAGCATCTAACTCCTGAATAGTGCCATAACAAAACTGCCTCCCGTTGTCTACGTGCTTTTAAAATAGAACTATAGTAAAAGATCAATTTGCCTCACAGCACAGCCTTAAAAGTCTCCCATTTAAGGTAAGAAAAATATAGTTCCCCTGTCTAAGATGATACAGGAAATCTTCCAAGGCATTGGATACCACCTTAGAAAGCTCATTTTTTCAGAGAAGGGAGGTGTCGAATTTCCAGGAGCCTTGACTCTGGGATTCCAGTTGAAGACTGAGAGAAATAGAAATGGCATGCTGATCAGAAATGTATCTGGTAGGATATCACAATCTATAACTAACAAATTAAACAGTAGCATAGAGAGAAAAAAAATCGATTCTGCTATAGGAATTAAATATCGGCAAGAAAAATAGTCCCTACTCAAAGGATATTTATCCCACCACACATCAATAAAAGAAAAATGAGAGAGCAATTGAGAAAAGCTAGGCAGAGGAGGCTGACCTCTAGAAAAGGTACTAGATCTATGCAAACCAGTAAAGGGACTGGCTTTCCAATTGCCACCCTCTAAAATAGGACCTGTAGAGAAATCCTCTAATATTTGTTTTCCCTGGCCAACATTGGGATCCTAAATATTAGCCAAAGTAAGGCCTAGATTCATGAATAACCCAAAAGGGGAGTGTTTCTGAAAATTGGCACATTATCGCAGCATGCGGTAAGTTACCGCTTTGCATAGGTATTATCGCATGGCACGCCGAGCCTATTTTGCATAGGCTCGGTGGCGCGCGCAAGCCCCGGGACGAGCGTAAGTCCTGGGGCTTCGCAAGGGGGGCGTGTCGGGGGCTGTCAGGGGCGTGCCGGGTGGGCGGCGCGATTTTTGGGGCGTTCCGGGGGGGTGTCGGGGGCGTGGTGCCAGTCCGGGGGTGTGGTTGAGGCCTCTGGACCAGCCCCCGGTCAGGTGATGGCGTGCCAGCAGCCTGCTGGCGCGCAAAGAGTTACACCGGCCTCCAGCTGGCGTAACTTTGCCAACAAAGGTAGGGGAAAGGGTTAGATAGGGCCGGGGGGGGGGGGGGGGGTGGTTAGGTAGGGGAAGGGAGGGAAAGGTGTGGGGAGGGAAGAAGGAAAGTTCCCTCCGAGGCCGCTTCAATTTTGGAGCGGCCTCGAAGGGAATGGGCAGCGCGCGCAGGGCTCGGCATGCGCAAGTTGCACAAATGTGCACCTCCTTGCGCGCGCCGACCCCGGATTTTATAAGATACGCGCGGCTACTCGCATATCTTATAAAATCCAGCATACTTTTGTTCGCGAGCGCGTAGATTTAGAAAATCTACCCCTTAGTGCACACTGCTGGGGGGGAGGGGGAGAGAGAGAGAGAATGAGAATCTACAAGGCCCTCATAGTAGTTAAGTATTTATATCTCTATAGGAGGGCCACCTGATACGTTGAGGTGAGGTGTTAGTGGTGGTTTAGGGTTTAGGGGTCAGTTTCGCATGTAGAGTGATACAAACAAACTCCACAGTATACCTTGGTGAAGATTTGGCATCATTTGGCGTGAAGAATGTACTACAAAGTTGAAATTTCTACTATGTTCTTTCATCCTAGCTTGATGGACTCTATAACACTTTCATGCATGTTGCTGCGCACATGTTATAAAATACGATTCCCACGTGCATGTGTGGGCGGGTGGCGTCTCACATGTGCAAGGAGGGGGATTTTTCAAAAAAATACGCATGGCAACACAAGTAGGCCTTTCCCAGTTCCCTCCCAGTCTGCTCCAATTAAGGAGCGAACTGGGAGGGAACTTTCCTATCCCCCTACCTAGCCTTCCTCCCTTTTCCCCTCTCCTCCCCGACCCCTAAATCCACCCTAACTCCTCTAAATAACTTACGTGCTCCTTCGAGGAGCAGTACATTTTAGAGATGTGAATCGGAACCAGAATCGGTTCGGATTTCAGTTCCGATTCACATCTCTAGTACATTTTGAGTGTCGGCCAGCTGCCAGCACATGCCTTCCCGGAACAGGGGCTAATATCTGCTGTCCCAGTTGGCCCCTGCCTCCGCCCTTCCCCTTTTTGTTCTGCCGGCAATTCTGCACGTACTGGCAGAATATGCGCTTGACCTAGCCACATACGTATCTGCCAGGATTTGTGTGCACTGGCGTTTGAAAATTTGGGATAAATTGTTTGGATATCTAAGAACGCTGGAACACTCCAGCCCACATTGGGAAAAAAAAAAAAGCACCAACTCGCAATATATTCCTCCATGAAATCGCAGGCCACATAAACCTAGGAGACCGCAGGCAATCCCGCAACTCCTCTACCCTTGCATAAACAAATCAGTCCTACCGCAGCAGGAGCACAGTCAGGCAACTTGTTGAGAAAATCTTGAGCTGCCCCAGCAGAGTTGAAAATTTTAACCTTACCTTCGATTCCACCTGCAGCCACACTGGATATAAAAGGGCACACAGTAACCTCCATTTTTTAAGAATCTTCTTCACTTCAGCAAATGCTGAAGAGAAATCAGGGAAGATAAAGACCTGATGCCCATTACAATTAGAGCACCTTTCTTCCTTGTGGTGCTGAAGATTCTAGCCTTGACTTTTGACATGTATGTTTGTCTTGATTAGATTGTTGAGCAGAGAATGTCTCTTGTGTGTTGTTGTTTGTATAGCACTGCATACTATGTCAAGTAGCATTATAGAAATGTTAAGTAGTTGTTAAAGGGACCAGTACACCTGTCTGCTGGAAGTGTTCCCCATGGGCTGTCAGAAGGGGCCTTAGTGTGCCCAGCCTGGGGATATTTCTCCAGATTCAGAAGGTTGTGGTGACAACTATCATCCTAGGGTTCTCCCACTAGGAGAGCTACCAAGAGGATCTTTTGAAAGATGTACAGGGAGATTCACTTGAAAGAGGCCCCAAATATTCTGTTGTAACGTCCGTTAGGATGAAGCAATCTGAACCAAAAAAATACGCTACATACCTTGACGTATGTGTAATCTTTTGCATTATATGCGATGCTGGAAGTGATCGCCGTTTTCCGCCAGACACATTTCGACATGGCACTCCATGTTCCTGAATGTGTTTGCGAACATATCGGGGAGAATAGCAGCAATTTCACATTGGATGTTTTCCTTCAAATCTTCCACAGTATGAGGCTTGTTCTGATACTTTTCCTTTGAGCATATCCCAAAGGAAGAAGTCTGGTGGTGTCAGATCCAGCGACCACGGTGGCCAAAGCCCCTTTGAAATTCCCTATTGCCGAAAAAGGACTCAATTTCTGCTATGCTCTTTTCCGATGTGTGACATGTTGCTCCATCTCGCAAACGGAGGTTAAGTGTCGTGATGGCTGTCTGGCACCTACCTCATCGCTCCGACGTGGGGGCACCCTGGCTTTTCGAAGCTCCATATGCTGAGGAGCACATTGCACATTGTTTTGTTCAGATTGCTTTGTCCTAGTAAGAGTTATTACAGAATATTCAGGGCCTCGTTCAAGTGAATCTCTCTGTACATGTTTATGAGTTTAAAATTTCCACCTAGGAGAGCTTCACTGTTGGTGTTGTATAAGAATTGTTTCTGTAATGTGGTAAATGTATGTCATAAAATTGCCTTATCAGTTGCAAGGTATGTGCTGGATATACCCTTCCTCTGAGATTTAGTGCTTCCCCAGGTGGCAACTCTTCAAACAACATCTGCAATTTTTCTAATGTCATGAGTTGATGTACCTGTATCCTACAATCCATTTGGAGAGGTTAATAGCTGCATTAGAAAAAACAACTCTAAGTCAGTCTTCCTGACATCAGAATTTTTTTGTTGTTTGGAAAGGGGAGGATGTAAGGGATACTCAAATCCCTTACCATTAGGAGTGCCCTTAGTTCAGTACCAGAGTTCAGTATTTTCAGACCATCCCTAAGGTTTCCCTCACCCAGAGTGTTGGGATTGGTCAACTCTGCCCTAGAAAAGCTAGCTGAGCATGTGTAGTGTGTAGTTGTAATTTTTGTTTTTGAAAGAAAATGAGATAATATGTGTGGAGCCTAAGCAGTGGGTTGAGGCTTTGTCTTCATGGAATTGGGAGGGATTGTCCTTGGGAAGGAGGAGAAGAGACTTTGGAGGAGTTATGCTTTGCTACTGAGTTATCTCTGAAACCTGTTCCTACTCAAGAGGGAAGTCAACCCTGCTGAAGGAATGGCAGGATAAGGAGCTGTTTTTCCCTACTGCTAGTGGAGGGTAGAGTCATTGCTGACTTTTACAAGAAGAAAGATTTCTTTTCCTTTTGTTGAAGAACATCTTTTCAATTTTTGGGAGGAATAATTTTTGACCACCAAATTCCTACCCACTTAGGGAAGGAGAGGATTTTCTAGGGATGTGCAGAAGGAAAACATTAGTTTCAATTCGTTTTTTGTTTCTCCAGGACACAAATTTGTTGCATTAGTTTCAAAGGGGGAAAAACCAATTCGTTGATTAGTTTTATTCATTTTTCATTTCCCCATTACAGTCAATGGGGGAAATATTTGCAGCCCATTTTTTACTGCAGAATTGGGGTTTTCTTATCAATTCTGATGAAACGTCTGGGGAGCAATCTTCAGAACGAAAAAGATCTCCAAGGTACTTAGACTGTGGCAACGTGGCACCAAAGTGGCATGAATAGTCTAAGGCACTGTAAAGGGGCAAAGGGGTAACAGGAGTGGCAAGAGTGCTTTAACAGAGGTGAAAAGCAGCAGCGAGAGTGTCAAAAACACACCACAGCTTCAAAAGAGAGCACCGATAACAGTTGCATGAACCCTCGAAGGCAGAATGACAGGCAAAGTGGCAAGACAATTGGCATCAACATCCTACAGCACAATGAAGGGGGAACATAGCAAGCAGAAAGAGTGTCAGAAAAAACCACAAGGCGCTGATAAAGGGACAAAGCAGCAGAAAGACTAGCACCAACACACTGAGGAACCATGATAGCGGCAAGAACACCACAAGGAGTAGAGTGGGTCGTCTGGTGTTTGGCAGCAAGGCAGAGTGGCAGAAAGTTGATAGGGGCAAGACAGGCTGGCAGAGCAGAGGTAGTCTGGTCCCTGTGGTTTTGATAGGGGCAAGACAGGCTGGCAGAGCTGAAGTGGTCAGGTCCCTGTGGTTTTGATAGGGGCAAGACAGGCTGGCCCCAGGGAGAGTTCCCTTTCCTTTATGCAGGAAAGGGCTTCGCTCCTAGAGTGAGGTGTTTCCGTTGGCATCTAGTGAGCACTCGCTGGTATGTTAAAATCTGGTGGACATAGCAGATATACAAACGAGAATTTTGAAGGCCGAGGTGGAGGAGGTTTCCATGTGAATAGTGGTTCAACATGGGTCGGTGGGCATTAAGAGAGAGGCTGGCTACACCCGGGGAGAGTTCCCTTTCCTTTGCCAGGAAAGGGCTCCCTAGAATGGGTTGGCCCCTAGAGTGGAGCATGAGCCTTCAAAGCGTGGCAAGTCGACGTGAAAGAGGTTTCCATGTGAACAGCGGTTCAACATGGGTCAACGGGTACTAAGAGTTAAGCTGGCTACACCCGGGGAGAGTTCCCTTTCCTTTGCGCAAGAAAGGGCTCCCTAGAATGGGTTGGCCCCTAGAGTGGAGCTCGAGCCTTCAAAACGTGGTGAGTCGACATGGAGGAGGTTTCCATGTGAACAGCAGTTCTGGTTCAACATTGGTCAACGGGTATTAAGAGATAGGCTGGCTACACCCAGGGAGAGTTCCCTTTCCTTTGCGCAGGAAAGGGCTCCCTAGAATGGTTTGTTGGCCCCTAGAGTGGAGCACGAGCCTTCAAAGTGTGGCGAGTCGACATGGAGGAGGATTCCATAAGAACAGCGGTTCTGGTTCAACATGGGTCAACGGGTACTAAGAGATAGCCTGGCTACACCCGAGGAGAGTTCCCTTTCCTTTGCGCAGGAAAGGGCTCCCTAGAATGGGTTGGTCTCTAGAGTGGGGTGTTTCCGTTGGCACATAGTGAATACCCAGAAGCTATTAACTGCTTATGCACTTCAGCTGATGACAAAGGAACTTTAAGAGCTCTCAGAAATAAGAAAACTGCTACTCAAGTCCAAATCTACAATATCAACCTATGTTGACTTTGTACCCTACACAGTGCCTCTGTAAACTATGGGAACACAGAGGATGAACTAGAGTGCAACTACCACCAATTTTCTATAGTACTAGAAACATTAATGTTGGCACCTAAGAAAGAAGTGATGCACAAATACATGAAACTGAAATTAGAAATACTAGAACTAAACTCAGACAGGCACAGCGTTTGAGGTCAGGCCCTTGGTCGTAAGGGCTGGACAGTGGACAGACAGGCACAGCTTTGAGGTCAGGTCCTTGTAGTGATGTAAGGGCTGGACAGTGGACAGACAGGCACAGCGTTCGAGGTCAGGCCCTTGTAGTGTCGTAAGGGCTGGACAGTGAACACTGCAGACAGGCACAGTGTTTGAGGTCAGGCCCTTGTAGTGATGTAAGGGCTGGACAGTGGACAGACAGGCACAGCATTTGAGGTCAGGCCCTTGTAGTGACGTATGGGCTGGACCATGGACACTGCAGACAGGCACAACGTTTGAGGTCAGGCCCTTGTAGTGTCAAAAGGGCTGGACAGTGGACAGACAGGCACAGCGTTTGAAGTCAGGCCCTTGTAGTGATGTAAGGGCTGGACAGTGGACAGACAGGCACAGCGGTTGAGGTCAGGTACATGTGCTGATATTATCTGGAGCATATGAGGCAGCTGGAGCTGCTACAAGGCTTTAAATTCCTTTTATTCATCTTGCTATTCACAGGGAAATTTGGAAACCCAAGCAAAGGCATGTTCATTTTCAAAATAAACATTTATTTTCAAAATAAGCATTTCCATCAACTCTGGTGCCAATGGATATGACACTGGTTAGTGGATATGACAGATAATGCTGAGCCATTTTGGCTAGTGTTGCCAGACAGTGGACTTGTGTGCCCAATATGCCAGCGGATCTGTCTGCATGTCCTCTATGGACTCTGTGAGATACTGTGTCACTGACATTTGTGCTGGTGTCTCCTTTGCTTGGGTGGGCTGAGAGTCCTTCTTGCCAGCTGTTTTCGCTCTAGCCTGTTCCAGAACAGATGCTTGTTTATGGGAAACATGGCTTTGGCGTACTGAAGTGGAGCAGAAAGTACTAGCTGTCACTGACAGAGTGCTGCTCCTGCTTGGGCTAGCACTACTCTCTGAGGTGCCCGCTGTTTCCTCCTCTGCTTCATGCCTAATCTGTCTCTGCCTATGGCGCTCCAGTTCACGGACTTTTACTAACAGCAGGTCCTTCACAAATGTGAGACAATCGGACTGTAGGGAGAGTTTCTCTTTCACACGGGGATCACAGACTGTGACGAGCATGTATGTGTGGTCTTTTGTTAAAGACCACACATACATGTGTGGCCTTTAACCTCTCTTGCACCTGCTTCTGCAAAATGTTCAAACAATGCAGCATCTCTGCTGTCATTCCCTCTTCCTGTTTAAAGCCCTCTCTGCTGTCATTCCCTCTTCCTGTTTAAAGCCCTCCAAATTTTCCTCCCCATTTGATAGTGTCCCCACTATCAAATACATGCCAGACACTAAACAATACGATGGAAGCACTGGGATTCACCTTAATTACAGATAAACCCACACACAAAGCTGGCCACTCCCTTGACCTGACATACATTAATCATAGCTTCTTTAAACACACGAATACTAGCTATAATCAAATTCCATGGTCTGATCACTTCCTAATCCAATCCGCCATGAAATTCATAAAACCGAAAGAAATACTGAAAACTGAGCCCTTAGAATTTAAATATCGTCCCCCATTTAACAATGACATACTAAAAAAGGAACTAGAAGAAACTTTATTAAACTTCAACCACAAAAACTGCATAGACGCAACAACAGATTGGATAATGAAAACAAGTAAATTGGCAGACGACATTAACCCCACAAGAACAATACAAATCCATGAACCAAAACAGAAAAACCCTTGGTTTAATGAAAAAATAAAGGAAATTAAACAAAACCTGAGAAAAAAAGAAAAAAAGTGGAAAAAAGACAAATCAGCAGAAAATCTAACCAAATTTAGGAAACAACTAGCCTTTTATAAAAAAATAATTTTTGAGGCAAAAAAACAGTTCTTTAGTTCAAAAATTGAAAAATTCTCTAACAACCCACGAACACTATTCAACATAGTTAAAAATCTAACTAATGATAAAACAGACATACCCCAAGCCCCACAAGAAAGCAAATACAATGACCTAGCACACTATTTCTCTGACAAAATCACAAACCTTAAAGCACAAATTCCGATCCTAACAAAACAGGACATCAAGATGCAAAAAAGAGATGTGACACAATTCTCCACATTTGACGAGGTATCACAAACCGAAGTTGAAGGCATGATAAAAAAACTGAATCCTGCACCACATAAAATCGACACCATTCCTACTACAAATATAAAAAAACTAGCTGAAATATCCTCATGCACATTAGCCAAAATAATTAACCTATCACTCAATGAAGGAGTCATGCCAGACTCACTTAAAAATGCAATAATAAAACCGATTTTGAAAAAGAAAAACAGTGACACAACCATTTTAAGTAACTATAGACCTGTTTCAAACTTGCCAATGATCGCAAAATTAATAGAAAAAGCAGTACAAAAGCAACTAGCCGAACATCTAGACAACGATAACATACTCTTCCCATCACAACATGGCTTCAGGAAACACTATAGCACTGAAACATTACTAATCTCTCTAACAGATAACATACTTCGTGGATTTGACAGTGGAAAACACTACATTATGATACTGCTAGATCTGTCAGCAGCATTTGACACGGTAAACCATGACATACTATTGAAAAGACTGGAAGAAATTGGATTACAAAACAAAACAATTGAATGGTTCACATCCTATCTGAACAATAGATCTTATCAGGTACAGATAAAAAACACAATATCAGACAAAATCAAACTAAAGACAGGAGTCCCCCAGGGTTCAGCACTCTCGGCGACGCTATTTAACATTTACATGCTCCCTCTCTGTCACCTGCTAGTGGGGCTAGGTATCATACACTACATATATGCTGACGACATTCAGTTAATTCTACCAGTTGAAGAAACAATTGAAAAAACACTGAATTTTGCAATGTTATACCTAGACATAATAAAACAACTATTAAACCAAATGGAACTAGTAATCAACATCGAAAAAACAGAATTTATACATCTTGAACGAAAAAACATTGAAAGAATTCAAAATCCCATCAGAACTAAAAATGGCAAATCAGTTGAGCTAACTGATAAAGCGAGAAACCTAGGAGTAACTATAGACATGGAATTGAGCCTTAAACAACACATATCAATAAAAGCAAGAGAAGGCTACGCCAAACTAATGGTCCTTAGAAGACTAAAACCCTTATTAAATCAGGAACACTTTCGTACAATACTACAAACATTAATATTTGCCAGCACGAACTACTGTAACACACTTTTCCTAGGATTGCCATATACTACTATCAGACCACTGCAAATATTACAGAACTCGGCTGCCAGAATACTTACTGGTAAAGGCAGAAGAGATCATATCACCCAGACACTTGCAGATTTACACTGGCTCCCAATAGAACAAAGAGTACAATTTAAAACACTATGCACAGTGCATAAACTAATAAATGACGAACAGACTGACTGGCTAAACACCGCACTACGATTACATGTCCCTCAAAGAAGTCTCAGATCAGCCAATAGAGCTCTACTAACTACCCTCAGTCAAAACAGCAAAGTTGACCCAAGTCAGAGAGAGAGCACTATCTTTGGCAGGACCTTTACTACGGAACACATTACACCTGGAATTAAGACTAACGAAAGATTTAAAACTCTTCAAAAAAGGCTTAAAAACATGGCACTTCATAAAAGCATTTCACAGTGAGGTAGCTGAATAACAACACAAAAACAGCTGAAAGTCCCCAGTATAAAATGCAGAGTTGCTTATTTTTATTATTTTTTCTCGTATTTAAGTATTTTATTTGAAAGACAGTATAAACATATGATTACGCTAACAATCATAAATGGTAACCACACCCATTCCCCATTTAGAGTATATTATTGAACTATGTAACCGTATAATACTGGCACCTTTTGGATAATTTAGAAACCAAACCAAACATATTTGTGCCTAACTGTAAACCGTTGTGATGGTGCTCTACTAAACGACAGTATAGAAAAAGTTTTTTAAATTAAATTAAATTAATTATAGGGATGATGTCAGCCAAAGTGGCACTTCTGGAACTCAGCTCCTCCATGGCATCCTTGAAGGACTGCAGGATTTTTACCAGCTGACTCATGATTAACCAATCATGATGCCCTAGGGGACTATGCACACCTATCTCCATTTCCAGAGAAAGGTCATGAAGGGGTGTCTGCTGCTCCACTAACCTCTGCAGCATCATATAGGTGGAATTCCACCGAGTGCCAGTGTCTTGAATGAGACACTTGTGAGTCATCTCCAAATCAGTCTGCTTTTGTCAGAGAACCTGCCCCGCCTTCACACTTCTGTGGAAGTGTACTGCTATGTTCCTGCACTTGTGTATTAACGTATGCAGATATTCATTCTCTTGGTGATTGGACGCCAACCCCAGAGCTGACTTCACTACCAGGTGCAGAGTATGCGCAAAACATTGGATGCTCTGAATGCACCTGTCGCATATTGCCTTTACCATGTTTGCAGCATTGTCTGTGACAAAGAACCCTGCCTGAAGATTCCTGTCTCGCTGGTGTAGATCTTGAAAAGGAGGGACCAACAGCTTGCCAGCATCTGTCTGCATGCTAGAATAATGGCTGAGGTATGGGTCTCGTCCATCAGGTGGGTGTGCAGTAAAGCCCACCTCTACCCTGATACTTGTTCACTAACAGAGCTGCTGCCTGCCCCTGCCTCAGCCAGGTCCCACCAGTGTGCTGTCAGGGAGAGGTAAGAGTGTGCAGCATTCAGTGCGGTCCAGATATCACAGGAGAAATGCACACTCCCCTATGCCTTAGCTAGCAGCACTTGGATGTGACTGCGACACTGGTTGTACAGGCTGGGGATGACCTTTCTGCTAAATGTGGTTCTGGAGGGGACTTTGTAATTTGGAACTAAGCCCTTCAGCAAATGCTTGAAACCCACATTCTCCACTACCTGCAAGGGCTGGTCATCAAGGGCAATCATTTCCCCGATGCTCCTGGTTACAACTTTTGAGGCTGCCTGCCTCCTTCCCTGGGATAGCGTTACCGAACACCACCCCATTTCCTCCATAGTGGGTTGTCGCTTCTGACACATGGCAGGGGGCTGCTGGCCTGCCACCTGACTGCTAGAAGGTGCTGAGGGCATGGGGTGACTCTGCTCCTTTTCAACCACTTTATGCTGCCTGGGAAAAGGGGACCCCTGACTGGTACTGCCACCATCCCCAGATGGCAGTACTGTTGGGTGTTGCTTCTGCATATGATGCATCATGCCAAAATTCGTTAGATGTCCCATTTGCTTGCCTCTGCTAATAGCCCTGGCACAGTAATTACACTGAGCAAAATGTGGGTCCTCTGTCACTTTAAAGTGGCTCCAGATCGCAGATTTCTTTCGTGGTCCCTTCTCTAGAGCCCTCGCGGTGGATGCTGGCACTGGAGTTGAAGTAGTGGGTGCACCCTGAAAAGCAATGCCAGGGGCATCAGTCACACTCTGTGCCTGCGCTGACTGCTCTTCCTCCTCATCATCATCAGTTTAATCTCTCCCCTGCAGCACTGAAGTGGAGGCTAAGACAGAACTAACTAATCCTCCTAAACCTTCTTCAGCTATTACTTCTACCATTTCTGATGATGAGAATCCCATACAAGATGATTCTTCATCGGAATCAGAAGCAAACAGTGCCTGCTCTACATTTTCAACTAAGTCGAGTCTGCTGTCACACTGCTGCTTTTGGGTCTCGCCCTTTTGTCTTGCATGACTCAGCCTCCCCTTCCCTCACCTCCAAAACTACAGGGTCAGAAACAGGTGGTGGCAGTGCATCATCTTTAAATTTCATTTTTTTGCGGATGGAACTGCCTGCCCCTCCAGAGATTTTAGATTGGAACAGCTCCCTTTTTAACTTTAATGGGGGACTGGTACTGCCTTTGGAAGTGCCTGCTCTGCCAGTCCCAATTACTCGACCACGTCTACCTTTCCCTGACATCATGGATTTAATGTCACTGCCTACTAGGGATTTCAATTAAAAGAATTATTTCTTTATTGGTGAATGAACACCTCTGTCCCAATATATGTGAGTCTGGAAAACTGCCCATAGACGCACGATGCAGTGCCTTGATGTACACCACAACTGAGACTGCTCTGTGTGCACAAAAAAAAATGAAACAGCAGAGAAAAGACTTGACTGGAAGCCTGAGCAAGCACAATTCCTAGTGATGCTGCTTCTTGTTTGAAAATACCAACTCACACTATCTCCCACCCACACCACCCAAACCCTGCCTGCAGCCTACCCCAGGGGGGTAAGATAAGCAGCAAAATGCCACTGCTAGCAGCTTGTCTCGTGGGAGAGACAAGCTGCCAATAAAAAAAAAGTGTGGTCAAAAAAAGCCTGGCTGGCACAGCAGCAAAAACGAACAAATATCTTTTTCAATGGAAAATTCTATCAAAGTAGCTAGCAATTGAATACAGATTTGAGACTAGCTCTGAGTAAAGCCACCTCCCCGGACAACCCCCGCAAAGAAAGAGCGTGGCACGCCCCGTGCTTAAGGTACAAATAGTACAGCGTCATCAGAAACAGCGTCATAGAGCACTGAGTGAGAGCAGCGATTGGCTGCATTAGAAAAATGCTTAGCTCTGATAGGTTGCATTCTCGTCAACCTGTCTGACCCCACTCTATGACAGGGCTGTGAAGTCACTTATGACTCACAGGAAAGGGCTGGTTTTTGCTATGGATACTCCCACATGGCCTTCTCCTATTTCAAATGGCCGCTAAGAAATCACTGTGAACCAAAAGAATGAAACTAATATGATATGTTTTATCCATGGGGGATCGCCATGCGTTTTGCAAACCCATGGATCAAACGATGTGTTTGCGGATTGCACATTCATTGAAAACGAATGCATATCTCTAGGATTTTCTGACTTTCCTGTCAACAGAAGGGGCGCTGACTCAGGGTGTACCCATTTGAGAAGAACAAGGCACTTGGGATTTGTTTTCCTGTATGAAGACATTCTTTTGTAAGTTGGACTTTTCAAAGATTTTTTTCAGTTGGCGTAAACCATTATTATTTGAATACCACTGGTGAGAAACTATTCAAGCATAGGGCCTCAGAAGCTTGTCCTCCTCCTTGCTGGAATGACCCCGGCACCCTGGTAGCCAAAAGAAGGTGCAGACGTATGGAGAAGGAGAACTGAAAGTAAGAGTGGCCCCGGATACTTTTGTGTTCCCCTGCATTCTGGGAGGTCCCTGAAGAGAGCATTTACATATGCAAAATACTATCCTGCAGGTCAGGAATGATAAGGGAGATATTAGCGACACAATGAGGGATATAGTATTTCTGTACAGAGTCTGTACAGACTGTTATTTTAAGTAGCTCCCTGAAATTATATGATAATCAGAATAAAATTCTAGATGCTCCCATATCAAGGATTGAAATTCAGTGGGCCTTAAATAATCTCCCCACAGGAAAAATGGTTGGCTCTGATGGATTTTCAGTAGAATTTTATAAGAGATTCCTGAACCTTCTGACTTCACTATTGGTTAAGGTCCTAAATAAAGCTCTAGAAATTGTAAGAACATAAAAAATTGCCATACTGGGTCAGATCAAGGTTCAATTGAGCCCAGCATCCTATTTCCAACAGTGGCCAATCTAGATTGCAAGTACCTGCCAAGTACCCGCCAAGTACCCCAAAACTAAGTAGATCCCATGCTACTGATGCCAGTAAAAGCAGTGGCTATTCCCTAAGTCAACTTGATTAATAGCAGTTAATGGACTTCTCTTCAAGAACTTATCTAAACCTTTTTTAAACTCAGCTACACTAACTGCACTAACCACATCCTCTGGCAACAAAATCCAGAGCTTAATTGTGCGTTGAGTGAAAAAGAATTTTCTACGATTAGTTTTAAGTGTGCTACATGCTAACTTCATGGAGGGCCCCCTAGTCCTTCTATTATCAGAAAGAGTAAATAACAGATTCACATTTATCTGTTCTAGACCTCTCATGATTTTAAAGACCTCTATCATAGCCCCCCCTCAGCCATCTCTTCCCCAAGCTGAACAGTCCTAACCTCTTTAGCCTTTCCTCATAGGGGAGCCATTCCATTCCTTTTATCATTTTGGTCGCCCTTCTCTGTACCTTCTCCAGTGCAACTATATCTTTCTTGATATGTGGTTGTTGCGATCTGTGGGCAGGCTCTTACCTTCTCGCGGCCAGTCGGGCCGCTGACGCTATCTACTTCGTGGTGGGTGTGCCGCCGTCGTGGGACCCCTCCCTGGCTGCCTCCGGTCCTGCGCAGAAGGGTCAGGCCGACAGGAGCTCTCTCATGCGGCTGGGGACTGCTGCTGCTGCTCCTGCTTCCCCGAATCAGCTGGGGTCATCCCCGCAGCTGTTCCCACGAGGCTGGGGTCTTCAGCCGGCAGGGAGGCCGTCCCTGCCGGTGCCTGCAGCCTTCTACAGCTCCCTGCTCGTCCTGCAGCCAGCCCTTTTTCTGTTTCCTGCTTCTGTCTTCACGGCTGGGAGCCGCTCCTGCAGCCTGCCACCTCTCCAGCTTCAGGACAGGGCTGCTCCACTACCTACCTTGCTCCTTGGGCATTCCACATGATGGAGCCACTAGCTTCCAGCTCTCTCTTCTCCAGCTTCCTAAGGCGTGGGCGCGCTCCTCTCGCCTGTTCTTCAAGGGCCAGCTAGGTGTAACCCTCTGCTGACCCCTCCCTGGGCGTTGTCCTCTTCAGCCCTACAAAAGGGTTCAGGGTCTATTCCAGCTTTGCCTTTGCATGCAGTTGGTCACTCCTGGGATCCTGCTGTCCTTCGCTCCAGGAGTCGTCCTTGTTCCAGCACTTCTTCAAGGTCCTGTGTTTCCTGTTTTTCGTTGGAGCTCTTCGTCTTCTCCAGATGCCCACCTGCTGTTCCTTAAGCTTGTTCCAGTCCTGATGTCCGCCAGTTGTTCGTGTTCCAAGTCTAAGGTCTGTCTCCTGATCCAGTATCCGTGTTCCAGTCCAGATGTGTTTCTCCTAATCCTGATGTCATGATCCTGTCTAGTTGTCCTGAACCCCTGGCGTGCCATGTCGTGGTCCGCGACCAGTCCCATGGGCAGGCTGAGTAGGGCGCTTCATGATGCAAGCCTTCATGATGCAAGCCTTGTACCTTATTCCTGAGTCTTCTAAAAGCTAAGTACCTCGCTCCTGAATCTTCTGAAAGCCTTGTACCTCGTTCCCGAGTCTTCTGAAAGCCTTGTACCTCGTTCCTGAGTCTTCTGTAAGCTTGGTACCCCGCGGCAAGCCATGTCGTGGTCCGTGACCAGCACCACAGACGGGCTGAGTAGGGCGCTTCATGATGCAAGCCTTATACCTTGTTCCTGAGTCTTCTGAAAGCCAAGTACCTTGTTCCTGAGTCTTCTGAAAGTCAAGTACCTCGTTCCTTCCTGCGCTGGTCCCGCTCCCGTCTGTGCATCCAAGTACCTCGTTCCTGAGTATACGTCTGTGCCTGAGTCTACGTCTGTGCATCCAAGTATCTCATTCCTGAAGTCTCGTCTGTGCATCTAAATACCTCGTCCCTGCATCTCGTCTGAATCTCCATGTTCCAGTCTTCGCTGCCCTGGCCTCCATCCGGCCTGCCGCTTCTTGCCGTACCCTGCGACAGGTCTGAAAGGGCTTGGAATGGTCGGAGGACTGTTCATAAGACCATCATTGTATTGTTGGTCTTCCGAAGCGTGCAGGTCCGGAGGAGGGTCAGTATCTCCAATCTTCAGTCCAGCCTTGCTCCTGTCCAGCCCATGCTCAGGCATGCCTCGCCTACTGCGGCACCTCTTCGGAGTTCCTCTGGGGTCGAGCCGTGACCCAAGAACACACATCTCTTGGTAAGTGGGATCGCTCTCCTAGCGCTCCACAACATGTGGTGACCAGAATTGTACACAGTGCTCAGGGTGCGGGCTCACCATAGAGCGATACGGAGGCATTATGACATTTTCCATTTTATTCACCATTCCCTTTCAAATAATTCCTAACATTGTTTGCTTTTTTTTTGACTGCCGCATCACACAATGAGCAGACGATTTCAATGTATTATCCTCTATGATTCCTAGATCTCTTTCATGGGTGGTAGCTCCTAATATGGAACCTAACATCGTGTAACTACAGCATGGGTTATTTTTCCCTATATGCATCACCTTGCACTTATCCACATTAAATTTCATCTGACATTTGGATGCCCAATCTTCCAGTCTCGCAAGGTCCTCCTGCAATTTATCACAATCCGCTTGTTATTTAACTATTCTGAATAATTTTGTATTATCTGCATATTTGATTACCTCACTCATCGTATTCCTTTCCAGATCATTTATAAATATATTGAAAAGCACTGGTCCAAGTACAGATCCCTGAGGCACTCCACTGTTTACCTTTTTCCACTGTGAAAATCGGCCATTTAATCCTTCTCTCCATTTCCTGTCTTTTAACCAGTTTGTAATCCATGAAAGGACATCGCCTCCTATCCCATGACTTTTTAGTTTTCTTAGAAACCTCTCATGAGGGATTTTGTCAAATGCCTTCTAAAAATCCAAATACACTACATCTACCAGTTCTCCTTTAACCACATGTTTATTAATTACTTCCAAAAAATGAAGCAGATTTGTGAGGCAAGACTTCCCTTTGGTAAATCCATGCTGTCTGTGTCCCTTTAAACCATGTCTTTCTACATGCTCTGTGATTTTGACCTTTCACAGAAGCCAGTATAATACTCATACATAAGAGCAGTAAGGACCCATTATTATGCAGTTCTTATAGGCCTATTTTGCTAGTAAATGCAGATGTAAAATCCTGGCAAAATTTTTTTCTAAGAGAAATGAAACAATTATATCAGCAATTGTGCACAAAGACCAAACAAGTTTTATTAAAGGGAGAAATGCTTCTCCTAATGTAAGGAAAATGCTCATTGCCTAAAACTCAACAGAGCCAAAACAAAACTTATTTTAACATACACACACACACACACCCAGACCACCTTCCCCAGCCCCTCTTTCTTGATCACTGTGAATAACATGATTATCTCCACTTTTTCTCTTCAGCTCCTCTCTTTCCTTCTTTGTGCATAGCCACAATATGGCCAAATAGTGTTCTTCTTTTCTCTACAACATCTCCAAAATGTTCCCTTCCGCTCTGAACATACTACCAGAATCCTTACCCACTTTCTCATCACTTCCCCTTCAGATTACTGCAACCTCCTCCTCACGGGTCTGCCGCTGAATTACCTTTCTGCATTGCCGTTTGTTCAAAACCCAGAAGCATGACTTATTTTCCTCTGATGGCATTACAATCATGTAACCCTTCTTCTTGAATCACTACATTGGCTCCCCATCCACTTAAAATTTAGACTGCTTGTTTTCGCCTACAAATTATGAGGATAACTCTAAAATATGCGCGAGCGTGCCCATATACGCAGCTATATGAACGTGCGCCTGCATGCACGTGTATTTTAAATTATGCGCGCAAATGAATGCATATAAACAAAAAAATGTGTATGTATTTTAAGCATAGTCGAATAACTTTTGACTTATCCAGCTAAGTGGCGGATTCACAGGATCATGTCCCATTTAGTTTTTATGTTAAATATTCAAGCAGTAAGAAAAAAGATTCCCACTGTTATTGATCTAATCACAAATAATAAGCCTGATGTGTTCCTTCTTACTGAGTCATGGACATTAGAAACACTCTGTTTTATTAAAACAGCTTGAGGTTTCTAATTATCACATTTTTTCACAGCCAAGAGGTGAAAGTCGGGGTGGGGGATTGTTAAGTCTCATCAAATGTTCTTTTATTATGTCATTAGTTAAACTAGAATCTGCTACCCATTTGGAGTCTCTTGCCATATATAATAATAGCTGGGGAGTATGCTTAATCTATGCTCCGCCTATTTTCTTGAATATGTATTCTCCCATGTTAATTGAGATGCTTATGATCTTTAATGCTGATATGAAGGATTTTATAGTGTTAGGGGATTTTAACTCACATATGGATGTACTTCCATTATCAGATAGCACGCAGTGCGGTAGTATTAGACACCATGACAGCTTCAGGCTGGTCACAGATAATACAACCATTGATCCACAGATGTAGCCATTAATTGGATCTCATTTTTGTTAAATCTGAATCAGCTTCCTTTAAGGATTTCAACATTTCTTGTTCGAAGATCTCTGGTCAGACAGACCATTTTCTGATCAAAGTGCAGGCTTGGTTAAGTAGAATGTCTACTGGATGTAACCTGCAGAAGATTAGGGTGGAGAGACATAGTAAATATGAAATTGATATTTTGCATGATGTATGGGTTCAAAAGTTTAGGGAAGCTAATATATCATGTGCAGATAAGGCTGTGGATTTCTGGAGACAGTTGTTACAGACATCTCTAGATAAAGTTGCCCCGATGACATCCAAGGAAATTAAAAGATTTTATAAAGCCCCATGGTTCAGCCCTGAATTAGCTTTTTCCAAGCAACAACTGAGATGTATTAAACGTCGTTGGCATAAGTCCAACTGTGACACCAATCGTGAAGCTTCCTTAAGGGAGTTGAATGAATATAGAACTAAAGCTGATAGACTGAAGCACCAATTTTTGTCTGAGCAAATTCAAGCAGCATCTAGTCATCATCAAGAACTGTTCCACATTGCAAAATCTCTGACCTCTTCCTCCAGTGCTAAGAATAGCTATGAGAAAGGGTTAAATGTGGAGGCTATCTGACATTTTTTTTTTTTTGTAATAAAATTAAGGAGCTATGTCTTTCTCCTCTGACTTGGAACAAAGAGGTAAAATTTGGCCAAACCGACCTATTTTGTAGAATTCTTTTGAGGAGGTATCTGTTACTGAAGTTTGTGACATTATTGCAAATATGAAAACAAATTTTTGTCCATTTAAATGATTGTTCCAACGCACCAATAAAATGTCTTAGAAAAGATTTAGTGGTATTTGTCAGTTTGTCTTTGAATCTCTCGTTCTAGGAAACTCATGTTCTTGTGTTGCTGAAAATTGCTAGTGTTCATCCAGTTTTAAAGAAGCCAAATTTAGATCCCAATGATCTTATTAATTTTCATTCCATTTCTAATCTTCCATTTTTAGCTAATGTTTCAGAAAAATCTGTATTGATAAAATTACAGGCTTTTATGGATGAGCATTCCATTCTGGATGCCAACCAGTATAGTTTTAAAGCTTTCATAGTACTGAGACTTTAATGCTATCCATTTTCGATATTTTTCAGGGGGGTTTTGTCAGTGGTTCTGGGTTTTTCCTAATATTACTTGACTTATCTGTTGCTTTCAATTCCTTCGATTATGTTACGGTCCCGGGCCGTGCCCTGGTCCCTCCACCTACCTCGGGTCCGACCCGGGCCGCTGGAACCTCTCTTCGGCCGGCAAGGCCCGGCCTAGCCTCTGCCGCGGCGTTTCCTCGTCAAGGGAGACGCCGTCGATCGTCCGTGCTTGGCCCCGCCCCCTAGATGGAGAACAGCCCAGAGATAACATCAGATGCTGCAGGGATATTTAAACCTGCATCCACCTCTGTGCCTTGCCTTGCAACGAGGTTCACTCTCTGTTGAGAGCTACTAGTTGCTGCTTCCGTCTACTGGCTTCTGACTTCGGCTTCTGTCCACTGGCTTCTGACTTCGGCTCATCCACTGGCTTCTGATTCCGGCTTTTGTTCACTGGTTCCTGACTCTGACTTTCATCCAGGAGGCCTCTCCTAAGTCCAAGCGGCTCGGGTCCTCACGAGCTCCTCTTGGGGGGACCGCGGGCTTCCAGTGGTGAAGTTCCATTTGGCCTCCTGGCTTCAGCTCAACCCATAGGAGACCGCACGTAAGTCCAAGCGGCTCGGGTCCTCACGGGCTCCTCCTGGGGGGACCTCGGGCTTCCAGTGGTGAAACTCCCTCCGGTTTCCTGCCCTGTGCCGGCTTCGACTTCCACTGTGGGCCTTCTCACGGTGCGTCATCATCTGTCCCAGCCGGCTCAAGGGTCCACAAATCCAACAGATTATGCACTTCTGTTGAGAAGATTACGACAGGTTGGAACTGAAAATGGTGTTCACAAATAGTTTGCCTCTTTTTTACATGGGTGTACCCAGAGGATTGTTATTCCTGGTGCTAAATCCTCTTTATTCTCCTTGAATACAGAAGATCCACAGTACTCAGCTCTGTCTGCAAGCCTTTTTAATATTTATATTGCACCATTTGTCAAATCCTTGCCAATCTGGATGTCGGGTATCGCTTATATGCGGATGATATCCAGTATTTTATTCCAATTAAGAGTTAAGTTAGGAATAAGGTTACCGAATGTTTGATGACACTCAAAACTTGGTTGATCAAACATAAACGTTTGTTAAACATGGATAATACTGAAATCGTATATTCCGCACAATTTCTAGACAAGTTCAAAATGTAGGAATATTGATGGACACTACTTTATCACTACGACCTCAAGTAAGCAGGGCGGTTAAAAATGCCTTTTTTAAGCTCTAGATGCTTCACAGGTTGCACCCTTTTTTTAAGTGACACAGACCTCAAAACAGAGGTGCATGTATTGGTAATTTCTTTGGTAACATTTTGTATATAGGATTACCACAAACAACACTCCCTGCACTGCAAGTGATACAGAATTCTGCTGCTCAAATTGTCACTGGGATCCCAATTTGAGAACACATAACCCCCGTGATAATCAGACTGTAGGTTGCCAGTCATATGGAGAGTGAAGTTTACAATTTTATTGCTGGTTTTTAAAGGGTTTAATGGACTGGCTCCCTCAACTTTCACTGCATCATTAAAAATGTATCAGCCGATGTGAAGCTTAAGATCTGCTTCCTAGAATTTACTTTATGTACCTTTAAACAGATTAGGTTTGCTGAGTGTTGTGAACGGCTTTTCGGTGTTCAAGGTCCGTTATTGTGGAATGCACTGCCAGGAATAATTAAGGAAGATCACTAATAAAATTTCAAAAAATGATAAAAGACATATTTATTTTAGCAGGCCTGAGGTGCGTGATGTAAAATGTGTGCATTGTACCAGAGACCTTGGAAACCTCTATTGGCTGTTATGATTTGTGGGTTTGTGGACCTTTGGCCCGAGGCGCGAGTTGTTACACCCTGTGGGGGAGGAGCCCCACAGGTCCGCGCCATCAGGAGGCAGGTTACCGGCACAGCAGGGAGCTCTAGGCACAGCAATGGAGAGGCCCCAGGGACCAGTAGCTAACCCCCGCAGGATGGTAGGCTGTAGGAGGTTCTCCGGAAGGTCAACCACAGAGGGCGCAGCTGCAAAGTGATGGATGTGGGAAGGAACGTAGACCACCCACGGGTTTGGGTAGTCCGGTCCCGACCTCAGCAGCTGATGTAGGTAGGAACCCGGAGAGCGGAGGTGTTGCCAGAGACGAAGCAGTAGCTGACCCGAGGAACAGGACAGTTAACAGACAGGAACAAGCTGGGGTCTACCCCGAGGAGCAGGGCGGAACTAGGTAGATCTCCTAAGTAGAGGCGCGGCCCGAGGAGCAGGCACATGCTACCAGGCTTAGACAGGGATACAGGCACAGCCCCGAGGAGCAAGGAGGCCAGACGAAGAACTCACAGGTACTGCGATGATCCAGAAGAGACTCAAGTAGCTGGAGCCAAAGCAGGGTTGGACCCAAGAGGTGCAGAGACAGCTCAAGGAGCAGGGTAGGCCAGGGGAGCAATTCACCGAGGAAGCACACACTGACCCCCGAGGAGCGGGTGCCAGACAGGGTCCAAGGCAAGGCAGCAGGCGAAGTCTCAGGGATCTGCAAGAGTTCAGCCCAAGGATGGAATTTGTTGCCAAGTCGGTTTTTGCTGGGGGCGACGGTGGAGCTTATATATGAGAGGTCGATGATGTCATCACAGCGGAATGCCTCCGAGGTTCCCGCCGAAGAGGCTTCAAAGGCAGGGCCTGTGACGCGCGCGCCTAGGAAGGCCCAGCATCGGAGCAGGGAGCGACGATGTCCATGCCACCAAGGAGAGTTCCGTGGTACATGGGGATCCAGACAGGCCCGCGCAGCGAGCAGCCCCAGGGAGGGCAGGAGAGTAGTGCAGGACGTGAGTACTCGGGTCGCAGTCATCTGCGACCGACAGGCATAACATTGGCCAGTCTAATGAAGTGCAAAGTTATCATGATATCTATTTTAAATCTCTATTTATTGAGCAAGGTTTATAGCGTTTCTTTGTTTTTTTTATGTATTTATATTCTTATGTTTTTATTTTTATAATTTTTAATTAACTAGTCTTTATTTTATAACATATTATTGTCATTTGTGCAATATGTTTATTTATGGATGGCCTTATGTAAACTGCTTAGTCAAGTTGATATGAGGTATAGAAATTTGTAAAATAAATATCCGACTAAGTAGCACTGTGGCGACTTATCCATCTAAGTAGAGCTGTTTAAGGCTTATTTGGCTAAGTAACAGGGTCATTTATCAAATCGCGTTAGGGCCTTATTGCAACAATGCCATAACAAATGCAATAAATAACACATTGCGAGATGCATATGGAAATTTAAAATATTTAGTCAAAAGGGAAGAGTTTGGGTGGAGTTTATGAAAATGAGGGGTGTTTAACGTTGCATGTGATAGCGTAACCCACGCTATCGCACAATTTAACGCCGGAAATAACTACACAAATTCGCGAATCCCGTTTTGGGGAGGAGAGGGAGGGAGAAAGAGAGAGAGAGACAGACTCTAGGGAGGCACAGATATTAGTCAACTTTTTATACCACTGTAAGAGGGGTAACAAGTAACTCGGGGTGAGGTTTTGATGGTGGCCTAGGTTTTGGGAGGCATTTTTTCATGCACAGTCAGAGGTACAAACAACACAGTACAGATCAGTGAAGATTTGATGTGATTTGGAGTGATGAAAGGTACACAAAGTCGAGATTTGTACAATGTACTCTCGACCTAGTTTGATGCACTCTCTACCTAGCTGCTATCAAGCTTATATGACTTATATGACAGCCTAATAAAGAGACCTGTCTGGGCACTTCTCAGCTCATGTGAAAATAGCGCGGATGCAATAAATTTAATGCACATTGCGCATTTCAGTTCATTGTAAACCGGCATGATGTGTTTTTACGAATGTCGGTAAAGAAAAGCTCATAAATAAAATAAATAAAATTCCTATGTGATGCGGTAAAATAGCGTGTGTTGCAGTATCTCAAAAATTACTCTAACCACGCCCTTTTTTATTGCAGGTGTTATTTTTGCTATATTTATAGCAAAATGATAAATCTAGGTCTAAGATAGCCGGATAAGTAAAAGGCAGATAAGTAAGATAATCAGATAGCTAGATAAGTCTACAAAAGCTAGTTATCTTACTTATCCAGCTATATAGCACTTTTTAAGACTTATCCAGCTATGTGATAGCTTTGCCGCCGCATAGCTGGCTAAGTAAAAACATTATCCAGATAAGTGGCAGACATCTGCTATGCATGCATATTTGTGCTTCTAATTTTTTTTCAATAGAATTTTATTCTGTAACAGCACATGCCACAAGTTATAAAATTCCAGAACAAAATGTACATAGCATATTGTAAACTACACACAGTAAGATCACTTAACATGATAGAACTGGGATACTCTGTGGCCTGGTAGAACAAGTGAGCTATTTAGATTAGAGTGTGCAGATGGTTTATTACTTCTTGGATGCTGGTTGTGTTCCTAATTTTAATCATTTACATGAGGAAATTTAACTTTACGTATTTTCCTTAACACTTGTCAGCTTTTACGCATATAAATGATCAAATTTTATAACATGCGCATGTGAAGGAAATTACCAGTTAAACCAATTAGTCCACCAGTCTGCCCAGTCTAGTTTACTCGGATCTCTCACCCAGTCAGCATTTGTCTATATATTCTGACATACACCTGATAATTAACAAGTGTAAAAATGCGCAGGCAACAGCTATATGTGCATGGCATTTGTAAGTTTTAAAATAGCACCGTATACGTGTAAATGTTGGCCTACCCCTAGCCTAATCCTTTTTTATAGGAGCAAATTTATTCACGCAACATACTTGTGCATATATGTTTGATGTTGCGGTTCTGGTCGCGAGTACCGCGGCCAGGCCCTTACCTCTGGGCTCCCGGACCTGCTCCCGCTTCCAGAGACCTAGTTTGCGGCCTGGTTGGCAGTGTCCCCGTTGGGGCTGCGCTGCTGCGAGGTCTCCCATGGACGCCCTGCTCCTAGGCTGGTGCGCGCGCCACTTGGGCGCTTTTCTAGGCCGTTTCCCGCCAGTGGTGACTCCGCCCAATTCCTGACGTCAGACGCCGCGGCCTTGATAAGCCGGCCACGGCTATCCAGTCTTTGCCTTGCAACGGGTTGCCTCCCGGTTCCCTGTTGCGCTGTGCCCCGGAGTGACCTGCCTTGCCTCATCGCTCCGTTCCTGCTACAATACCTGCTTGGTTCCTGCTTGCCTGCCTCAGTACCAGCTTGGTTCCTGTTTATCTGCTACAGTTCCTGCCTGGTTCCAGTACCCGAGTCCTGCTACAGTTCCTGCCTGGTTCCAGTTCCCGAGTCTTGCCACAGTTTCTGTCTGGTTCCAGAACCCGAGCCCAGTTACAGTATAACTACTGTCCTAGTCTGGTTCCAGTTACCTGTCCTGATCCACAACCCGCCTAAGTCCCAGCGGCCGGGCCCCTACGGGCTCCTCCCAGGGGGGCTTTGGCTTCCAAGGGTGAAGCCACCTAAGTCCCAGCAGTTGGGCTCCTACGGGCTCCTCCCGGGGGAGTACCAGCTTCCAGGGTGAAGAGCATCTACGTCCTGCCTGAACATCTGCCTCCTGGCCTGCTATTCATTAGAGACATTGACCACCTTTCCCAGTCTCCAGCAGGTCGACCCAAGGGTCCACTAAACAGAGACTCCCATAACATTTGAAGTTTATAAAATAATAGTTATGTGATTATGTGCTACTTGCCCGTTCATGTGCTCATTTTTACGTAACTCTTTTAAAATTCACCTTTATACGTGCACAGACTTTTTTTTAATTCACTTCATTTTTTATTTGTTTTTTGTGATGAAACTATTATTATTTGATTGTAATGCATAATTCATTTTACTTGAGAACATTTTTTTTTTCCGGATGATTTGAGCTGAAAACTTCAGCGACATGGCCAGAGTTAGCCGCATAAATTAACTGGATAACTCTGGTCATGCCGCTAACCTGTCCTAAAGTTAGCTGGATAAAAATATCTTGCTAACTTTAAGATAGCTAGATATAATCAGCGGTGCTATCTGGCTAACTAGCCGAGCCACTAAGCAGTTGAATATTGCCCCTTAGTTATTAAAAAGGACTTACAATGAACTCAAAAAAGGCTTGAAAAACAGAGAAAAAGAAAAGGAATTTTCATATTAACACTAACTGCTATACTAATATATCAGTTTGTCTGGTGAGTGAAATGCTACATCTTTCTCATTCAAATCTGAAGATTGAGTAATGTCAACTCACAGCTGTACTTCTGTTTCATGCAGTCAGTTCTCATTGTCTATCTAATGAAGCCTCAGATGCAGAGTGATGTCATCAACTTGTTCTGACTCTGGGATTAACCCTATCAGCTCCAGCTGCTGGTGCCTATAGAACACTGCATTTGGTACTCTGCCACCTGCAGTTTAGCTCAAATCATCAGAAAAAAATAATGTTCTCAAGTAAAAGGAATTTTACAAGATAAGTTAAACGGCTAACTCTGCTCTTCCCTGAAATTAAAAAAACATGGGTGGGTAAGAGTGTGTAAAATTAACGGAGAGTTCATAGGCTATAGGTATTACCAATTATTAGGCTGATTCAATATTTGTTGATAGTTAATGTGGCTTTCAATGCATCCTTCACTTTCAATGCATATACAGTATAGTTCTCTGCTTCAACGGCAAGGGAGAAGAAAAACTGATACTTCACACATATCCAGCATAGCTCTCTGCTTCAACGGCAGGGGAGAAGTAAAACTAATACTTCACGCATATCCAGCATAGTTCTCTGCTTCAACGGCAGGGGAGAAGAAAAACTAATAGTTCACGCATATCCAGCATAGCTCTCTGCTTCAGCGGCAGGGGAGAAGTAAAACTAATAGTTCACGCATATCCAGCATAGCTCTCTGCTTCAGCGGCAGGGGAGAAGTAAAACTAATAGTTCACACATATCCAGCATAGCTCTCTGCTTCAACGGCAGGGGAGAAGAAAAACAACCAATAAGGGCTGAATAACATAGTCTGGGTAAACAAATAAGCATGGGTGTAGCTTGCTTATTGCGGCGGTTACTACCCCTAACTAATCAAGCTAGATATTTCACTTGGATGCAGCTCCAACACTGCTCTCTACATTAAAACTGGGGGTGAAAGGGAAATAGAACCAAGGGTTGCTAAGAGCCAAGAGAAACAGATAAGTATGAGAAAAAAAGAAGTGTGAGGCTTGCTGGGCAGACTGGATGGGCCGATTGGTCTTCTTCTGCCGTCATTTCTATGTTTCTATGTAAATGCCTCCCGCCCGTCCCCGGAATATCTCAGGCTTATGCGGCTAAATTCTAGCCTGATAATATCAACCCAGGGCCGGCGAAAGCACTTACTTTGTTACTAGAATTTATAATCCTTATTTAATGAATTATTGTAACCTTAATTTATAATGTTTTAAATGATTCCTTTTAAAGATTGTATATTCATTTATTATGCTTGCATTACTGGATTTTCATTTGATTTGTGATGTAAACCTATTTGAAGCCTCCATGAATATCAGTATATAAAAGTAAGTAAATAAATAAATAAAATAGGCAAACCTAGGCGGGGGGCCTAGGGTGCCAGGGTCCCAGGGGCAGCAGCTGCGGCAGCAAGAGAGAAGAGAGAGCAAATGCCGCAGCGGCAGTAGTGGCAGCTCAGCTGCTGCCGGCAGAATATTTCACCGACTAACGACCCATTCGTTGTTCGCCACCCCCTACCGGCTCGAGTAG
This sequence comes from Rhinatrema bivittatum, assembly GCF_901001135.1. Lineage (NCBI taxonomy): Eukaryota > Metazoa > Chordata > Amphibia > Gymnophiona > Rhinatrematidae > Rhinatrema > Rhinatrema bivittatum. The sequence continues at coordinate 292,371,215 of NC_042617.1, read as the reverse complement.
GATGGACGGGTTGCTCGTCGGTGAAATATCCTTCCGGCAGCTGCTGAGCTGCTATTACTGCTGCTGTAGCAGCGGCTGTCTCTTCTCTAGTTTGACTCGAGCCGGTAGAGGGCAGTGCAATTGTGTGTGTGGGGGGGGGGGGGGGGGGGGAGCGCAAGGCAGAAGGTTTGCCTAGGGTGCCTAATACCCTTGCACTGGCCCTGTATCAACCTCATATTTATTAGTACTATGTTTTGTGACTGATTAGCAACCCAGTTAAGTGAGTGCTATAGGATCCTATTATTTTTAGTAAATGGTCTGTGACCGCCTTCTGAGTGCTCTGTGACCTCAGGCTGTCGTAAGGTTATAGTGTCTCTGGAAACCCTCAGGAAGTAACTTGCAAGCAGTGTACTTGTTCAGAGGTAGAAACCCAATTGGCAGGAGGAAGATTGCTAGTAGAGAGAGATACATGCAAGTGCAGAGTGCTTGCTGGGACCCTCAAGTGGCCAAGCATTTTACCCCTGCTGAGCGGTAGGGCTAGCAGAAGGGCATTACATGATATTTTCAATTATTTTCATTTATTTAAAACAAAAACCTAAAAACAGATGAATTAAAAAAAAAAATAAAAACAAAACAAAATTAAAAAAAAAAAAAGGTTGGGTTCTCACCACCACTGTAAGAAAGATGTTTAAAAAAATCACTCCTGGCCTTCAACCGATGACCCCTGATCCCTCTTACCATCTTCGTTGCTTGAAATTTTCTTCATGGGACAAAGGCAATGTCTGGTCGTTCCTGCCTCACCAGTGAGTCGGTTGCAGTTGGAGCCGGAAGACGGAGGCTACCTGGCACCATTTTGAGCAGCAGAAATGAACAATGGCAGAGACCTTGGTCTTCTGATATCATTTGCAATTAACTCACTCCTGCCCTGTGAAGAAAATCTCAAGCAGCAAAGAGAATAAGAGAGGACAGAAGAGGGCTGAGAGTGATTTTTTTTTTTCTATCAGTCTTATTTTTCTAAAACAAACCGAATAAAATTTCATTTTTCCTTTTATTTCGTTTTAAAAACAAAATCAAACAAAATGGAAAATTTTGTTAAAATTTCCCATTACATTTCCAACGAATACACATGCATACTACAAATTCGTGTACCTTCCAGTGTCTCCATTGCTAAATCTCAGCTCTGCACCTTCCAGCTTGCTGCGCCATGCAACTTCATGAATGCATGCGCCCTCTCTTGCCAGATTCAAATCCAGCCTAAAAAAACCCCACATCTCTTTGTGAAGCCACTTTTAAAATATGAACCTAATCATTTTGGCAGATGGCCTCGGTACCTTACCCACAGGCTGCTTCCTCATATCAACAACTCTCAAGAGGTCTGACTCCTTGAAATTAGCCCGCTGTTTTGGGGTTGGTCTATATTTGCCTGGCAGTCTTTATTTAATTGCAAGCTCTAAGATGCAGGGACTCTCTACTGTGTGTGTCTGTAAAGTGCTATGTACACCTGGTAGTGCTATGCAAATGTTGCGACCGTCGCTGCCCGACATCTCCACTCCACCCTCCTTACCTCTTTGGCGACTCCCTCCTGGGTTGATGGAAGTTTGGCTGCAGCGGCATCATCTTGCCGACCTCCTCCGGCGTTCCCGGACTGGTTGGACGCTGCCTTCCGCCATGTTGTCCTGAGGCCTAAGGGCACGAGTGCGGCGTGGCCCCGACTCAAGTACCAGCAGTGGCGCGAACCTCAGGAGATGACCCCTGAGATGACGTCATCATCTTCGGATATTTAAAGGTCTTTCATTTCGCTAACTAATCGACAGGCCGATACAGTACAGTGTTCTCCGGCGGAGCGCACTGTTAACCCGTGATTGGACACGCGTTTTCGACGCGCTAGCTTTACCCTTTATTCAGTAAGGGGTAATAGCGCATCAAAAACGCGCGTCCAACCCCCCCCCCCGAACCTAATAGCGCCCGCAACATGCAAATGCATGTTGATGGCCCTATGAGGTATTCCCGCGTGATTCAGAAAGCAAAATGTGCAGCCAAGCCGCACATTTTACTTTCAGAAATTAGCGCCTATCCAAAGGTAGGCGTTAATTTCTCTGGGTGATATTAAGTCGGAGGTCCCGAAAGTTAAAAAAAAGTTAAAAAAAAAATTTGAAATCGGCCTGCGGCTCGCAGGTTGAAAACCAGACGCTCAATTTTGTCGGCGTCCGGTTTCCAAACCCGTGGCTGTCAGCGGGCTCGAGAACCGATGCCGGCAAACTTGAGCGTTGGCTGTCAAACCCGCTGACAGCCGCCGCTCCTGTCCAAAAAGAGGCGCTAGGAACGCGCTAGTGTCCCTAGGACCTCATTTAGCCGCAGGCCCTAATTTAAATATTTTTATTTACTGTATCGCACACACAGGACACTGGCCTGTTCGCCCGCTCTCCCGCGACTTTTACTGTATCGGCCCATTAGTTAGCAAAGGGTTTCATACCTAGCTGCCTCCAATTATCGCTGCGGATGGGATTCGCTCTCCGCATACCTTGCTACTCTGCCTTCCTTGGACTTTAGCAGGGGTACCCACTCCTCGGGGGCCTCACTCTCTCTTTTACTTTTCAGGTCACAGTCTGGAACTGGTACTCGCTCCTCAAGGGCCTACTTCATTCCAGCTCCTGGGCTATTCTAAGAGACTACAGTGTGAGTGTTACCATCAAGGTTCTGTTCCTGAACTCTGCATACTCTGCCTATTCACTATCTCAGTTTCTCTACAGCTCAGCCTTTCTGGGATCGCTGTTCCAGTGCCTGAGGGACTACAGCCCAGCCGGGCTCTTCCAGCTCGCTACTGCCACCTCTGGCGGTTCTCAAGAACTGTTTAATAAAAGAACTTGTGTGCGTGTGTGTGTGTGTGTGTGTGTCTCCCAATTCTGAGCCTGACCGGTGGTCCCTCTCGGGATCTTCCCCCGTGGGCATGGTCATCTGCCACCGGCCCAAGGATCCACCCACAACCATCATGAATAATAACAGCAAATAACAGTAAATAAAGAATAGTTGTTTCTCGGCAGGTTTCAAATGAATGGAAGTCACCTGCAGATTCTGGCTTTGGAAAATTAGGAAAGTCGAGTGTTATTTTGCCCATTCTCAGTGATGCGAGATTGGAGGAGAGTGGTGGTGGTCCCACTTCACAAGAGTGGAAGCAGAGAGGAGGCTGGAAAGTAAAGGCCAGTTATCCTCACCTCAGTGGTGGGAAAATTAATGGAGACTCTGCTGAAGGAGAGGATAATGAACGAGCTACAATCCGGTGGGTTGCTCGACCCAATGCAGCATGGATTCACCAGGGGAAGGTCCTGTCAGACAAATCTGATTGATTTTTTTGATTGAATGACTAAAGTATTGGATCAGGGAAGAACACTTGATGTGATTTACTTGGATGCTTGATATGGTTCCACATAGGAGATCTGTGAACAAAATGAGAAGCATAGGAGTGGGTGCCATGGTAGTAGCATGGATTGCAAACTGGTTGACTGACAGGAGACAGCGTGTAATGGTAAATGTCACCTACTCTGAAGAAAGAACAGTGTTAAGTGGAGTGCCACAGGGATCGGTTTTGGGACTGGTTGTGTTCAACATCTTTGTAAGCAACATTGCAGAAGGGAATATAAGGTATAGTTTGTCTATTTGTGGATGATGCTAAGACCTGCAACAGAGTGGACACACCGGAAGAAGTAGAGAAAATTAAAACTGCTTTAAGAAAACTTGAAGACTGGTCGAAGATTTGGCAGCTGGGATTCACTGCCAAGAAGTGTAGAGTCATGCATTCGGGTGCGGTAATCCAGAAGAGCTGTATGTGATGGGCAGTGAAAGACTAATGCGTACAGATTGGAAGAGAGACTTTGGTGTGATAGTGTCTGGTGATCTGAAGGCAGTGAAGCAATGTGAAAAGGCGATAGCTAAAGCCAGAAGAATGCTGGGCTACATAGAGAGTGGAATAACCAGTTGTTGTGCTTGAGGACCCAGCCAGGCTGTAGAACACCACGGGAACAGTCCAGGGCTACAGAGCAAGACAACTGAGCTAGAGAATCTTCGGCCTATACCAGCCACCTCTCCCGCAGAATCCTTGGATTCTGGCAGCCAGTAAGACTTAGATAGGGGATGAAGTTGAGGGTAGAGCTGGACTGGAACTGGCACTGATGAAGCTGAGCAGGACTGGAGGTGCAGGCTCCAGGACTGGAGGCTGAGGTCAGGCAGGGCTGAAAGCTGTAACAAGACTGAGGGTAAGACAACAGCTAGGTACAAGAACAGGGCAGGACCAGACAGGACAGGACAGAGACAAGACAGAGACTAGACCAGACAGATAACAATAAAGGCTCAGAGGCCATACACAGAAGACTTGAAGGTCACTTAGGCATAAGGCCTGAGAAGGCCGCAGAGCTAGGCTGAAAGCTAAAGAAGCCACAAGTCAGGGCTAGAGCAGAAGGCTTGGAAAAGCCACAGAACAAAACTAGAGCAGAAGGCTTGGGAAAGCCACAGAGCAAATCTAGAGTAGAAGGCTTGGAAAAGTCACAAAGCATTCAGAGACATGGGGCTAAGCAGGGAGCTGAGTAGATTCAATGACAAGGCCCTGCGCATAATCAGAGGCAGGGTTAAATAAGCTGAGTCATGAGGCCATGGAAAATATAACTGGAGAGAGGGTAGAAGCAGCTTCCTGAGGGAGGCTGCATAGCAGGCAAAATCACAATACCAGTAAGAAAAAAAGAGGTGATTATGCCCTTGTACAGGTCCTTGGTGAGGCCTTACCTGGAGTACTGCATTCAGTATTGGTGCTCATATCTCAAAAAGGATAAAGAGAGGCGGTCCAAAGAAGAGCGACCAAAATGATGTGGGGTCAGCACTGGAAGACTTATGAGGAGAGGCTGAAAGATCTGAATATGTACACCCTGGAAGAGAGGAGTTGCAAGGGAGATATGATACAGACCTTCAGATACCTGAAAAGTTTTAATGATGCGCAATCATCAAACCTTTTCCATCGGAAAGAAATCAATAGAACTAGGGGTCATTAAATGAAACTCCAGGGAGGACGACTCAGAACCAATGTCAGGAAATATTTCTTTACAGAGAGGGTGGCGAATGCCTGGAATGCCCTTCCAGGTGAAGGTGGTGAAGATGAAAACAGAGAAGGAATTCAAAGGGGCGTGGGATAAACACTGTGGATCCCTAAAAGCTAAGGATGGAAATGAAGAAGAGAGTGCATGGGGGTAACTTGCTGATGTGGCAGTTGCTATCCTTAATAAATAAGCCTTGATACTATTAATTCAACGCCATCACTGCTTTCTGCTTCAACAGCAGTGGGAAAATGAGAATTGGATTCAGACAGCAAACAACGAGGGCCCTGACTTTTACGATATGGGGAACAAATAAGCGTGGGGATAACTTGATTATGCAGCTTTTACTATCCTTAAACAATAAGCCTGATGCTTTTGATGCAACTCCAACATTGCTCTCTATTTCCATGGCCAAGGGTAAAGGAAAATTGGATTCAAACAGTATCCAATAAGGGCCCTGACTTTTACAGTCTGGGAAACTGATAAGCATGAGGGTAACCTACACAGTGCAGCAGATACTGGCTTAAGCTTGCTGGGCAGACTGGGTGGATCATGTGGACCTTTTCTACCGTCATTTCTATGTTTCTATGTTAAGTTCGCAGGAAACAAAATGCATGTTATAAACATAGAAACGTCATGGCAGAAAAAGACAGTATGGCCCATCCATCCAATTAATTTAGCATCATTTCCTTAGCGATCTGTATTTATCCCATGCTTTTTTGAATTCAGATACTATTTTTGTCTCCTCCACCTCCACTGGGAGGCTGTTCCATGCATCCACCACCCTCTCTGTAAAGAGATATTTCCTAAGATTGCTCCTGAATTTACCCTCTTTCACCCTCGTCTCATGACCCTTTGTTTTAGAGCCTCCTTTCCATTGAAAAAGACTCACCTCCTGGGCATGGAAACCTTCGAGATATTGGAATGTCTCTGTCATATCTCTCCTCTCTCACCTTTCCTCTAGGGTATACATGTTTGGATTTTGTCTATCCTCATCTGCTTTAGAACGAAGACCATGGACCATTTTAGTAGCCACCCTTTTGAAAGTGCAATCTCCAGATTTGTACACAGTATTCCAAGAGAGGTATCACTAGGGACCTGTACAGGGGCAATATCACCTCCCTTTTTCTACTGACCATTTCTCTTCCTATGTAGCCAAGCATATTTCTGGCTTTTACCATCGCTTTATCCAGGTCATCAGAAAAGATAACCCCCAGATCCTGCTCTTCCTTTGTACTTAGAAAAATTTCAACTCCAATACTATATCTTTCCCTTGAGCTTTGTTGCATTTGGTAGTCTGCGGGCCTGCCCCGCAGACTGCTGCACTTAACCTTCAGCCCACAGCCTGGGGGAGCAATCTCCAATGCCAGGGAAGGCCCTCAAATGGAAGTGCATTGGGCTGCCATGTTCTGCCAGTTTCCAATGCCGTCACCCTCTCTGAGTCCTCTTAAGGTGCACACGCCCGACACTGATTCATTTAAAGGACATTCAGCGAGAAAAGGTCAATGGTGCCCAGTGATGACCTCACTAACTAAGGCCTATAAAAGGCCATTGCAGCAGCTCCTCCATGCCTCGGCAATAGGTCTACTACTATCTAGTAGAGCAAGTTTCCTTAGCGTTCCTGCTTGTGTTCCTGGTCTTTGTCTCTTCAGTTTCTGGTCTCCTGTGTTTCTTGTTCCAGCGGTCTTTGTCTTTGTTTATGGTCAGTCTTCAGTTATTGGTAAAGTATTAGACTTGTGGTCAGTCTTCAGTATCTTCTGTTGTCTTGCCTGTCATCCTGTGCTGTTCCTCGCCTCACTGTCTGCCTATCTATCCCTCCTGCCCTTGGATGTATTTCCGGTTCTGACTTCGGCCTGCCTTGGATTATGCCTGAACTCTGCCTGCCACTGACCATTGCCTAATTTTCAACCATGCCTGAATTCCACCTGCCACTGACCACTGCCTACTCTCTGACCTCGTCTGTATCCTGCCAGCCCTGGATCCTGACTGATACCTGACTATCGCTACAGACCTTCAGCTCATTAGCAGAGGCTCCCGCCTAAGAACTGCTGGTCCCGGCACCCGAGGGCTCAAACTAAGGGGAACAAGGGCTGGTATAGGTGAAGCTCCAGTTTGGCCTCCACCTAATTCAGCTGAACCATCCGACAATGGGGACCTGCAGGCTCCAAGCTGTAGGTTGCGCCAACTCTACCTCAGCCCAAGGGTCCACACCCACAACAGGTTTTTGCATCCTAAATGCATTACTCTAAATTTTTTAGCATTAAATCTTAGCTGCCAGACCTTAGCCATTCCTTGAGTTTTGCTAGATCCCTCCTCATGTTTTCCACTCCTTCCTGGCTGTCCACCCTGCTACAGATTTTGATATCATTAGAAAAATGACAAACTTTTCCCAACAGCCTTTCTGTTGTGTCAGTCACAAAAATGTTGAAAAGAACTGGTCCAAGGTCCAATCCCTGAGGTGCACCATTAGTAATACTCTCTCCTCAGAGAAAACTCCATTTACCACTACTCTTTGCCTCCCATTCAGCCAGTTTCTAATCCAGTCAGTCACTCTAGGATCCATACCAAGGGTGCACAATTTATTTATAAGTCTTCTGTGTGGAACCGTATCAAAAGCCCCGCTGAACTCCAAGCACACTGAACGTCTGGTGATAAAGCAAGACCAGATGGACTTCGGGTGCCCAAGCTTCTAGGAGATCTATAATAATCTGCACAGTCAAACTGCTAAATATTGGATTCAGCTGGAGAATCAAAGATATTATATTTCTCCGATCATTTATGGACATGTAACCGATAGCCATTTTCGGTTACCAGAAAGCCTTGGGTAAATCCGGTTTTAAGTTAGAGCAGTGCAGGCCAGTAAGGGGGAGGATACCATTCAAATGCAGCCCCACCCTTTGAGGGATCTGGAATGAGGGATTGGAGATCTGCTCCCCCAGAGGGGAGGAGTCAGCAATCTGTATCGATTAACCCGCCAGGGGGGCGGAGTTTAGCAATCTGTTATGAATTAGGCTGCTGAGTTAGCAATCTGCTAGCGCTTACCCCGCCAGGAGGGCGGAGTAAGCGATCTGGTATCAATCAGCTCCTCCCAAGGGAAGGAGATAGCAGTCTGATAAGCTTGGCTCCTGTAGGAGGAGGAGTTTAGCAATCTGTTAGTGCTCTGCTCCCTCAGAGGGAAGGAGTAGCAACTGTTGTGCTTTGTTCCTGTAGAAACATGAGCCAGCAACCTGTATGATCCCCATGGGGAGATAGCTATCTGATATGGATCAGCTTCCTCAGAGAAAGGAGTAACACTTAGTAGAAATAGTGAATCCCTGGGCCGATGGCAGATGACAGCGCCCTCAAGTGGAGATCCTGAGAGGGACCACCAGCTAGGCTGGAATATTGAGACAAACACAGATAGTTCTTTATTAGACTGGAAGTAGAACCACCAGAGGTGGCAGTAGTGAGTTGATGTGCCCGGCAGGGCTGAAGTCCCTCTGATACTGTAACTACAATCTCTGAGTTGCTGAGCTGTAAGGAGAGACTATAGGTAGTGAGTAGACAGGGTATGCTGGGCATAACCAGTGGTAGATGATACACTCACAATTGTAGATATCTGTAATGTCTTCTTATGCAGCAGAGAATCTTCAGTATTCAGGAACAGGAGCTGCAGGCGAGTACTGGTTCCTATAGGCAGTCTGAAATAGAACTCACAATAACTGTGTATGGGATGGCTTCTGGAATAGAAGAGAGGCTAAAAGAGATTTAGGAACATAGGCCCTCGTGGAGCGAGTACCATTCCTATCTGTTAAACTGTAATAGTAATCCATAGGATATAGGTATGCAATATCTTCTGAGGAAGAAGAGAGTCTGAGAAAAATATTAGGAACAAGGGCCCTCGTGGAGCGAGGACCGGTTCCTGTCTGTAATAGGACTCACTGTGTTCATGTCTGCAATCGCCTCCAGGCAATAGGAGTCTTCTGAGTCTTCGGGAACGTAGGCCCTCAAGGAGCGAGTACCGGATCCCGTCCAACAATCTGAAGTCAAGAAGAGAGAGAGCGGAGCCCCTGAGGAGCGGGTACTCCTGGTAAGTTTGAAAAGGCCGAGCAGTGGAGAAAGGTTTTCCCTTGCTGACTCGGATCGTTGTTGCAAGTAGCGTGGACTGCCTAAGCAAGTCCCGTTGGAGTTCCTTGCTAACTCGCTTGTAGTTAGCAAAGACCTTTTAAATTGAAAACGGATGACGTCAGTAGGGGGGACGCCCCTAAGGTTCGCGCCCTTGCTGGTACAAAGTCTGGAGCGCACGCATGCGCGCGCCCTTACGTCATCGGGAACATGGCGGATCCGTAGCGTCAAGCCAGCCCAGGGATACTGGGACCAAGAGAAAGGGAGAAGCCGCGGCTGCATCTGTCCGGCTGAGCCGAAGGGAGTCACCACAAAGGTAGAGAGGGTGGAGCGAGGGCGAGAATAGGCATGAACGCAACACCAACCCTCTTGGGAAGTTTTTAAGAAGGTCCCTAGAGGGGCTCTGTGGGCTGCTTAGAGTTAGGAGGAAGTGAGGAGCTTAGCTTTTGTAGTTTTTTCAGGCCCAGTCAGGGAAAAGCAGGTTAACCCAGCCTGTGGAAGCTGATCAGGGTCAGGAGGATTCCATCCAGACTACTCACTAGCTGATTGGGATATCCCTCTGGGTATATTTTGAGAGGTTTCACATTTTCTTGGTAGGAGGCTTGGTGAGACTCTGTGCACCACCTGTTTTTGGGGCTGCCCAGATTAGGGAAGACCTGCCCCTCTACACCTAAACAAGGACAGAGGAGGTTGTGACCCGGTGCCAGGACCCTCTGGTGTTAAATTGTTCTTAAGGGAAGAGATTTGTTTAAGACTCAGGAGGACGTGTTTGGCTGTCCCTTCCTACCTGAAGGGAACATCCAAAGCTGCTGTTCCAGCATGATTCCTCCCATAAGGGATCCAAGCACCAAGAGAGTCTAAGAGAACAGTGAACTGTGAGTAACAAGTCAATTGAGAACACTGAGGACTTCACACAGGAGTCTTCGCCCCTGGGGAGAGAGAGAGGATTTGCAACTTTCTGTGCCAAGACTGTTTTGCCTATTTTTATCCAGGGTTGGAGGGGAATCCCTGCCACACAACAAAAATGGATATCTTTTCCACCCCGGATCTCCACTCTCTGGAAAGTGGGGATACCCTGGGTCTCTGTAAGAAATATATCTATACAGATGAGAAAAAACTGTAAAGTGAATAGCATAATTGTGGGGCTGAGCACTGATTCAATTATGCCTATATACCATTGCTTATCTGCAAGTAAACTTTAGTTTTGGACACCACCTCGGATTCTGGAGTGATTCTTGCACAGTGGGCCCACAGTGTGAACCTTCTTATGGGATACTCCTCTCCCAGGGGTACCCAAAATTACCAGACACCCTTAGCATGCGGGACTTTGAAAAGTAACTTTTCCTCCATTAAACAAAGGACCCACGCCTTGGGGAAAAAAAGAGACTGCATCTACCACGAGCCTGGGTCCCTGCCCCAAAGAAACTATAAATAAGTTTATGGCCCCAGCCATGAAGAACAGTCACAACAGGTTGGGGTAACTTTAAATGGCGCCAGTGAACATTTATTTATTTATTTATTTATTTCAGATTTTTATATACCGGCATTCGAGACAGCAGTCACATCGTGCTGGTTCACATAAAACAGGGGTGCATAGTAAACATAACTATAACAATGGTGTTGAAAAGGCAGTTACATATAACAGGGTGATAAGAACTTGGCTGAGAAGGAAGAGAAAGGAAAGGTTATTAAAATTCACACAGGTAAACGATAGAAGATAAGGATGACCATGGTGTATTTGGAGATTAGTTAACCGAGTTGGAGAATAGTTAACCATGTTGGAGATTAGTTAACCATGGTATAGTTGGAGATTAGGGGTGGCTTGGTGGTGTTCTATCAATTGGCGTCCGGGAAAGCTTGTGTGAATATCCAGGTCTTTAGTCTTTTTTTGAAAGTTGAGATGCATGGTTCTGTTCTTAGATTTGACGGGATGGAGTTCCATAACGGTGGAATGGCTGTAGAGAAAGCCCGGTCTCTTAGTGTGCAGTGTCTGGTGGATTTGGACGGTGGTACCTGTAGCGATCCCCTGTATGCATCTCTTGTCGGTCTTGACGAATTATGTAGTCGGAGAGGGATCTGTAGGTCAATGGGGGCCAGTTGGTTGATGTTTTTGTATGTGGTAAGCATGGCCTTGTATATTATTCTAAAGTGTATAGGTAGCCAATGGAGGCTCTTTAGAATGGGGGTTATGTGGTCCCTTCTCCTGGTATTTGTCAGAATTCGTGCAGCTGCATTTTGCACCATCTGAAGCGGTTTGGTGTATGACGCGGGCAGGCCAAGTAGGATGGTGTTACAATAGTCTAATTTTGAAAAAATGATTGCTTGTAGGATGGTTCTGAAATCTTGGGCATGGAAAAGTGGTCTAATTCTTTTCAGCACTTGTAGTTGGTAGAAACAGTCTTTGGTGGTTTTGTTAATAGTGGCTTTGAAATTCAGGCGATTATCAATTAAGACTCCTAGGTCTCTCACTTGTGTGATTGTTGGCGTGGCTTGTTGTGCAGAGGTGATGGTGCTGTTTTCTGAGGCGATGAGCAGGAGTTCAGTTTTGCCGGAATTTAATACCAGGTTTAGGCTGGTGAGGAGGAGTTTAATTTTTTGAAGGCATTTATCCCAGTAAGCTAGAGTTTTTGCGAAGGAATCCTTAATGGGTATCAGGACCTGGATATCGTCCGCATAAAGGAAGTGTTTGAGGTTGAGGTCGGTGAGAAGTTGGCATAACGGTATAAGGTAAATGTTAAATAAAGTAGGAGACAGGGAGGACCCCTGTGGGACTCCTACTGACGACGGGTGTTGAGAGGATTCTTTGTTCTGTATCTTGACCTTGTATCCTCTATTGCTGAGAAATGATATGAACCAAGATAGAGCTGTGCCTGAGATACCTATGGAGGCTAACTGGTTAATGAGTAATGAATGATTAACGGTGTCAAAGGCTGAAGAAAGGTCCAGTAGGATCAGTAAGAAGGCTTGACCTTTATTGAGGCCCAGGATGAGGTGATCTGTTAAGGAAATGAGGAGGGACTCCGTGCTTAGTGTTTTGCGGAAACCGTATTGTGATGGGAAAAGGAGGTTGTTTTCTTCAATGTAGTTTGAGAGTCAGGTGTTCACCAATTTCTCCATAATCTTGGCTATGAAGGGGAGGTTGGCGATCGGACGGTAGTTGTTTGGGTCATTAGGATCTAGATTAGGTTTCTTGAGTAGAGGTTTGAGAGAGGCCAATTTTAGGTCATCTGGGTAAGATCCTTGCGTTAATGAGCAATTTATGATGTCTGACAGGGATTTGGAGATGGAGTCAGGAATTGATAGAAGCAATTTCGAGGGGATGTGGTCCGAAGGGTGAGAAGATGGTTTCATTTTCCGTAGTATACCTTGGATCTCAATGGAAGAAGTGAGTTCCAGTTCTTCTAAGCGGGAATTTTTTTGAAGGTGGTCTGATGTGGTGTTGAAGTAGAAGCGGTGTTAGGGGGCAGTTGAGTTAGAAGTTTGCTGATTTTGTTGTTGAAAAATAGCGCTAGTTCTTCCGCTTTAGATTTGGCTTGGTTTAGAGCGATTTCTGATGGGTTTATTTGAGTGAGGTTAGAGACGTAGCTAAAGAGGGCTTTAGCGTCGAAGATTAGGTGGTGGATCTTGGATGCGTAGTAGTTCCTCTTGGATCTTAATGTATTGGATTTGTATTGGTGAAGAGTTAATTTATAGGTAGATAGAGTGATGGTGCATGGGTTTTTGCGCCATTTAGCCTCATTTTGTCTTAGCAGTAGTTTAAGCTTTCTTAGTTCTAGGGTAAACCATGGTTGCCTTTTGGAGGAGTTGGGGTGAGGTTTTTTTGTTGTTAGAGGGCATAGCTTGTTTGCTATCGATTCCGTGATGGTGTTCCAAGATCGAAGCGCTGAATTCGGATTGGTGAAGTCTACTTGGGTGAGATGTGATGATAAGTGATTGCTAAGATCTTCTGTGGTGCATGTTTTCCTGTAAGTGAAGCAATGTGAGGGTATGTGAGATGGACTGGTATCTTTTATTGAAAATGAGGAAGTTATGAGGGAGTGATCTGACCATGGTACCTTCGTGCAGGTGGGGTGCTGGACCAGTTTGATTGCTGTATTGACGAAGATAAGGTCTAACGTGTGTCCGGCTTTGTGTGTGGGTTCGTTAACTAGTTGAGTGAAACCTAAAGCGGAGTATGCTGTGAGTAAGGCTTCGCAGTTAGGTGATAATATGGAGATGTCGACGTGCAGGTTGAAGTCACCTACGATTATAGCTGGGGCATCTAGATTGATAAGGGAAGTAGTTAATTCGACCAGAGGAGAGGCGTCTGTTTCCAGTAAGCCTGGAGGAGCGTAGAGAAGTAAAATTTGGAGTTTGTCTGACGAGAAGAAGCCAAATTCGAGTTTCGAGTCGGTGTAGGAGGAGTGTTGAGTGAATCTGAGGTCCTTTTTTGTAGCTAGGAGGATTCCTCCTCCTTTTTTTTTTTCCCTGACGTGGGATGGGGAAGAAGTTGTATGTCTCTGTGGGTAATTGGTTAATTATTGCAGTGTCTGAAGGTTTGAGCCATGTCTCAGTAATTGCGCATATATCCGGTTTCACATCGATGAGATAGTCGTTTAGTATTACTGATTTCTTAGTTAGGGATTGTGCATTGAATAGTGTTAACGTAAATAGTGAAAGGCCTAGCAGTTGGCTAATGGGAGTGATCACGATTGGAGAGAGGGATTTAAGGTTGTGGTGATTGGCGTGTCGAGATGAATGTCCTTTGGAAGGTGGAGAGTGTGGGAGGATTGGGATTGGAAAGGATGGAGACATTCTTCTCAGATTGTTGGAGTGTAAGTTGGAGTGGCTGGACTAGATGCTGGATGCTGGGCTGGCTGGACTGGATGCTGGACTGGCTGGACTGGATGCTGGACTAGATGCTGGAGTGGCTGGACTGGATGCTGGACTGGATGCTGGATGCTGGACTGGCTGGACTGGATGCTGGACTAGATGCTGGATGCTGGAGTGTCTGGACTGGATGCTGGATGCTGGACTGGCTGGACTGGATGCTGGACTAGATGCTGGATGCTGGAGTGGCTGGACTGGATGCTGGATGCTGGAGTGGCTGGACTGGATGCTGGACTGGATGCTGGATGCTGGAGTGGCTAGACTGGATGCTGGATGCTGCGGTGGCTATAACAGGTTTTGGCTGTAATGCAGGTAGTAAACTCCGTAGGGCTTCAGCACGTTTACTATCTGTTACTATAGTGTTGTTATGGCTGAAGTTACTTACGAGGGTATGGGTCGGGCCTCCTCGGGGCTAGTCGAAGGGGCGAGACAAAGGGGCCTGCCCCTTTGTCGCGCTCCTTCGACGCGCGGCGCACGGCGTGCGACGCCGAAGGTGTGAGCAAATTTAAAACCCCACAGGCTGGCTCCCGATTGGAGGCGCGGTTTGGGTGGGCGGGGCTCGGCGATTTCGGCGCGATTCTGCTTTTTTTCAGATTTAAGTTGTTATTTTTTTGCCTGGCTGAGTGCCGCGTTATCGGCACCGAGGCCGGCTGGTTGGGGAGAGAGTAGCACTGACCTTCCCCCGGCAGGGCTCGGCGCCGATCGCGCAGGCCTTCCCCAATCGCGGCTGCAAGCCAGATGAAATGGCGCCGGACGTCTCTGTAAATTTAAAACCCCACAGGCTGGCTCCCGATTGGAGGCGCGGTTTGGGTGGGCGGGGCTCGGCGATTTCGGCGCGATTCTGCTTTTTTTCAGATTTAAGTTGTTATTTTTTTGCCTGGCTGAGTGCCGCGTTATCGGCACCGAGGCCGGCTGGTTGGGGAGAGAGTAGCACTGACCTTCCCCCGGCAGGGCTCGGCGCCGATCGCGCAGGCCTTCCCCAATCGCGGCTGCAAGGCAGATGAAATGGCGCCGGACGTCTCTGTAAATTTAAAACCCCACAGGCTGGCTCCCGATTGGAGGCGCGGTTTGGGTGGGCGGGGCTCGGCGATTTCGGCGCGATTCTGCTTTTTTTCAGATTTAAGTTGTTATTTTTTTGCCTGGCTGAGTGCCGCGTTATCGGCACCGAGGCCGGCTGGTTGGGGAGAGAGTAGCACTGACCTTCCCCCGGCAGGGCTCGGCGCCGATCGCGCAGGCCTTCCCCAATCGCGGCTGCAAGGCAGATGAAATGGCGCCGGACGTCTCTGTAAATTTAAAACCCCACAGGCTGGCTCCCGATTGGAGGCGCGGTTTGGGTGGGCGGGGCTCGGCGATTTCGGCGCGATTCTGCTTTTTTTCAGATTTAAGTTGTTATTTTTTGCCTGGCTGAGTGCCGCGTTATCGGCACCGAGGCCGGCTGGTTGGGGAGAGAGTAGCACTGACCTTCCCCCGGCAGGGCTCGGCGCCGATCGCGCAGGCCTTCCCCAATCGCGGCTGCAAGGCAGATGAGGCATGGAGCGCAGGGTGTGAAGTCGGACGAAATCGATTAGGAATCGCTGTATGCCAACTGTTTCAATTAGGCGGATGTTTAAGGCAAGAACTGCAAAAATAAGAAAAATGGCCACTCTTCCCACCGAAAGTGCTGTTCCCACTGAAAGAACAAGGAGCTAACAAAAGCGCACCAAACGAGGTACGTCAGTGAATGTATGATGTCATCAGTCGGGATTGCGCCTGGACGTATGTGAAACGTCATTATGCTGCCAGCAATTTAGCACGAGGCATAGTCTATGTGGAGCTCATTACTATCGTTGCAGTTGGTTCAAGTACAAATATTATAGAATGCAGTGATGCAGCACGCAAACTTCACTCAATGACTGCCAATTTCGTAACACAGAGGAGTGCAAAGCAGTGCCGGATCGCTGGACCAAGATGACCTCATTGTGGGAGCCGCTTTGGGAGACACCTCACCCACCGTTGAGATGTCAGTTTTCTTCATCCCGCGTGGTAGGGTTAAAATCATCCTCAAAGGCGCTCAAGTGATGGGGGCTTGGAAATGCCGGCACTGTTATACCCTGCAGACAGCTCAACCCATCTAGCTCCAGTGTTGCAACTATCTTGGCCTAATTTTCAAGGTGGCCAAGTTAATGAGCACTGCGCCTGACCCCCAAATCACCAGTGCTCAGCTAACGACTGCCTTAAAGTGAACCACTGTGATTTGACAGTCAATTTTGCCATCCAAGGGATCCGATGGCAGCAGGAACCAAGCAACTAGAGAATCAGTGCCAATAGGAGCAACCGCCAGTTCAGCTGTCCCAACTGGCAAAGGATGAATATCACAGCCAAGGGCGGTGGTCGAAGCCTACCAGACCAGCAGTATCAGAGCTTTGCAGGTGACTAAGAGGGAACAACCGCCTTTGAGGCTGAGTTAAAAGCTGAACAAGGTTCAGAGAGAGGTAGGCCTATCCTTAGGACATCACTCAAGCAGGTTTGGCCCTAGGGGACGTGGCAATGTTTACCAGCAATGCGGCCAGGAGAAGTGAATAGAAGAAGAGGTTTCTCAGCAGATGTGGGATCTACCAGATCTAGTTCATCTGAGAGGATGCCACTCTGGAGATCCGGAGTGCTCAAGGAGTCGGCCAAATGGAATATGACAACCAGCTCCAGGGTGGCCAGAGAAAGGTTCAACATTGTGCCCCCAAGGTTAATCTCTACTCTAAAGAGCCCAAGACCTACCAAGAATATTCCATCCAGGAAATGAAGGGGGTGCCAGGTGTTGTCCAGCTTGAGGGCTTTTCAACCGGCAGCAGTTCCCCAAGATCTAGACTGCATCAGATGACCGGCCTCCAGTGAATCATCGGTGGCCCTGTCCACCTACAGTCTGAGGATGCCAAATGAGTTATTTGACCAAAATTTACAGCCTGACATAAGAGACTAATCTTAGATGGTCCCAAGCACCTGCACTGATCTGATGGGACTTCTATGAGCCTCCCAAGCAGAGAGGCTAGTTTGCCAAACAGTCCAACTGGATTTTGGCCTTCACCACCCATATGTCTCAATGCACATCATAGAATATGTGGAGGCAAATAGAAAAGAATGGCTAAGGGAGGAAGTGGATCTGCGTATCACTTAAAATTCCACTGACCCCAGCTTTAGGAGAGCCCATCCTGACTACCCAAAAGAGGTGGCCAAGCTCACCAGCAAGATGATGCTGGGCCGCAGCATTCGTAAACATGCTGCAGTATATCACCATATGCTTGGGCCTCCCATGGAGCACATCATCCATTGTCAGCTTCCCTGTGGAGTAACTATCCTCAAACCTCATCATGACCATTACGAATCTTTGTCTTTCCTCCCTGTGGGCCAGGAGTAATAAAAGAAAGAAGAAAACCTGGTCTTATTGTTTTCTATAGTGGAAAATTAAATGTGTTATCTCTGAAGAGAGGGTAAAGTTGTTATAAATGTTACCTCTGTTTTGTGGGATGTTTGGAGAACATGTTTATGCCAGAGACTGGTTGTTTTCCTCCCTTGAGGAAAGCATTTTCATTTGGACTTTTAACAATCGAGTTCTAACCTTCAATCAACCCGATGACCTGGCCAATCAAGAAGTCTAGAAGGCAAGAAGACCCTACCTAATGGTTAATGGTGGACTTTCACATCTCAGTTAATTTGATATTCCTTACCAATTTTGGCAGACAGATGATGAAATGCTAAGAGAAATCAGGGAAGCTAACCAATTTGGCAGTGCAATAATAATGGGAGATTTCAACTACCCCAATATTGACTGGGTAAATAGAACATCAGGACTTGCTAGAGACATAAAGTTCCTGGATGTAGTAAATGACTGCTTCATGGAGCAATTGGTTCAGGAACCAACAAGAGAGGGAGCTATTTTAGATTTTATTCTTAGTGGAACGCAGGATTTAGTGAGAGAGGTAACGGGGTGGGGCCACTTGGCAACAGTGATCATAACATGATCAAATTTAAACTAATAACTGGAAGGGGGACAATAAGTAAATCTGCAGCTCTAACACTAAACTTTCAAAAGGGAAACTTTGATAAAATGAGGATAATAGAAAAAAACTAAAAGGTGTAGCTGCAAAGGTTAAAAGTATTCAACAGGCATGGACATTGTTTAAAAATATAATCCTAGAGGCGCAGTCCATATGTATTCCACACATTAAGAAAGGTGGAAGGAAGGCAAAATGATTACTGTCATGGTTAAAAGATGAGGTGAAAGAGGCTATTTTAGCCAAAAAAAATCCTTCAAAAATTGGAAGAAGGATCCATCTGAAGAAAATAGGATAAAACATAAGCATTGTCAAGTTAAGTGTAAAACATTGATAAGACAGGCGAAGAGAGAATTTGAAATGAAGTTGGCCATAGAGGCAAAAACTCATAATAAAAACTTTTTTAAATATATCCGAAGCAAGAAACCTGTGAGGGAGTCGGTTGGACCATTAGATGACCGAAGGGTTAAAGGGGCTATTAAGGAAAATAAGGCCATTGCAAAAAGACTAAATTAATTCTTTGCTTCTGTGTTTACTAATGAGGATGTTGGGGAGATACCAGTTCCGGAGATGGTTTTCAGGGGTGATGAGTCAGACAAACTGAATGAAATCACTGTGAACCTGGAAGATGTAGTAGGCCAGATTGACAAACTAAAGAGTAGCAAATCACCTGGACAGGATGGTATGCATCCTAGGGTACTGAAGGAACTCAAAAATGAAATTTCTGATCTATTAGTTAAAATTTGTAATCTATCATTAAAATCATCCATTGTACCTGACGTCTGGAGGGTGGCCAATGTAACCCCAATATTTAAAAAAAGCTCCAGGGGCGATCCGGGTAACTATAGACCAGTGAGCCTGACTTCAGTGCCGGAAAAATAGTGGAAACTATTCTCAAGATCAAAATTGTAGAGCATATAGAAAGACATGGTTTTATGGAACACAGTTAACATGGATTTACCCAAGGGAAGTCTTGCCTAACAAATCTGCTTCACTTTTTTGAAGGAGTTAATAAACATGTGGATAAAGGTGAACCAGTAGATGTAGTGTACTTGGATTTTCAGAAGGCGTTTGACAACGTCCCTCATGAGAGGCTTCTACGAAAACTAAAAAGTCATGGGATAGGAGGCGATGTCCTTTCGTGGATTACAAACTGGTTAAAAGACAGAAAACAGAGAGTAGGACTAAATGGTCAATTTTCTCAGTGGAAACAGAGAGTAGGATTAAATGGTCAATTTTCTCAGTGGAAAAGGGTAAACAGTGGAATGCCTCAGGGATCTGTACTTGGACCGGTGCTTTTCAATATATATATAAATGATCTGGAAAGGAACACGATGAGTGAGGTTATCAAATTTGCGGATGATACAAAATTATTCAGAATAGTTAAATCACAAGCGGATTGTGATACATTATAGGAAGACCTTGCAAGACTGGAAGATTGGGCATCCAAATGGCAGATGAAATTAAATGTGGACAAATGCAAGGTGTTGCATATAGGGAAAAATAACCCTTGCTGTAGTTATACGATGTTAGGTTCCATATTAGGAGATACCACCCAGGAAAAAGATCTAGGCATCATAGCGGATAATACTTTAAAATCGTCGGCTCAGTGAGCTGCAGCAGTCAAAAAAGCAAACAATGTTAGGAATTATTAGGAAGGGAATGATTAATAAAACAGAAAATGTCATAATGCCTCTATATCGCTCCATGGTGAGACCGCACCTGGAATACTGTGTACAATTCTGGTCGCCGCAACTGAAAAAAGATATAGTTGCGATGGAAAAGGTACAAAGAAGGGCAACCAAAATGATAAAGGGAATGGAACAGCTCACCTATGAGGAAAGGCTGAAGAGGTTAGGGCTGTTCAGCTTGGAGAAAAGATGGCTGAGAGGGGATATGATAGAGGTGTTTAAGATCATGAGAGGTCTTGAACGAGTAGATGTGAATCGGTTATTTACACTTTCGAATAATAGAAGGACATGGGGGCATTCCATGAAGTTAGCAAGGAGCACATTTAAGACTAATCGGAGAAAATTCTTTTTCACTCAACGCACAATAAAGCTCTGGAATTTGTTGCCAGAGGATGTGGTTAGTGCAATTAGTGTAGCTGGGTTCAAAAAAGG